>NC_079189.1:467455007-467670007 GCF_029499605.1 Hyla sarda
ATCCCGTACGGTGAACGGCGTAAACATAAAAAAAAAAAAAAAAAAGTTCAACATTGCTGCTCTTTTTTTTTTTTTTTTGTCACATTTAAAAAAAAAAATTATAAAAAATGTATAAAAAGTAAAACTTAGGCAAAAGTGTTACTTATAAAAACTACAGATCATGGCACTAAAAATTAGCCCTCATATCGCCCCATATACAGAAAAATTGGAAAGTTATTAGTGGTCAAAATAGGGCAATTTCAGACATACTAATTTTGTTAAAATGGTTTGAGATTTTTTTTAAGCGGTACAATTATAGAAAAGCATATAACATGGGTATCATTTTAATCGTATTGACCCACAGAATAAAGAAAACGTCATTTTTACCATAAAGTGTATAGCGTGAAAACAAAACCTTCCAAAATTTGCTAAATTGTGGTTTTGTTTTAGATTTTCCCTCATAAATAATATTTGTTTGGTTACGCTGTACATTTTATGGTAAAATAAGTGATATATATTTACAAAGTACAATTGGTGATGCAAAAAACAAGCCCCATATGGGTCTGTGGATGGAAATATATAAGTGTTATTTTATAAGGCGAGGAAGAAAATACCAAAATGCAAAAATAAAATTGGTCTGGTCCTTAAAGGGGTATTCCAGGAAAAAACTTTTCATCAACTGGCTCCAGAAAGTTAAACAGATTTGTAAATTACTTCTATTTAAAAATCTTCATCCTTTCAATACTTATGAGCTTCTGAAGTTAAGGTTGTTCTTTTCTGTCTAAGTGCTCTCTGATGACACGTATCTCGGGAACCGCCCAGTTTAGAAACGTTTTGCTATGGGGATTTGCTTCTAAACTGGGCGGTTCCCGTGCATGTAGTTATGATTTTTTCTAGAAGTACGACAAAATCAAACCTATATAAGTAGGGTATCATTTTACCCGTATGGACCTACAGACTAAAGATCAGGTGTAATTTTTACCGAAAAATGTACTGCGTAGAAACGGAAGTCCCCAAAATTACAACATTGTGTTTTTTCTTCAATTTTGTCGCAATTTTTTTTCCGTTTTTGTCCTGGACTTTGGGGTAAAATGACTGATGTCACTGCAAAGTAGAATTGATGGTGCAAAAAATATGCCATCATATGGATTTTTAGGTGCAAAATTAGGAGTTATGATTTTTTTAAAGATAAGGAGGAAAAAATGAAAGTGCAAAAATGGAAAAACCCAGGGTCCTTAAGGGGTTAAACCATTCACAGACATGTAGCGGTTTGTGGAGATAAAAATGCAAATCCTCTTTTTTCCCCCTAATCATTGGTGACCCCTTCAGTTTTCCCATGGGTGGCTACACTCCCAGCCAAGGGCTGTGCCAGGAATGGCAGCATAGCCACAGTCACTTGAATGGAGCTTTGTTACATTTCCCTGTGCAGTTAGTGCTCAGGAGTGCTGGTGATCATAATGTTATGACATAATCCTGTAACATTATAAAAGGGGAATAACAAAAAAAAGTACCAGCAAATCTCGTTTTAGTCTGAAATGCTTCTTTTTGTTACCAGGTCTCGCAGGACTATCACACAATTCTTATTCAGAAATCTGCTGTATTCTCTTTCTGTGTCATAACTGTAAATGGATAGATGTGATGCTTATTTTATTTTAGACATGACCAGAAAGGTATATTTGTGTTCAGTGTTTAACCAAATGTATTGCTGTATGTGTACAGGAGACTTCCATTCTTGAAGAATTTAATATCAATTGGACCCAGAAGCTTGGTGCTGGAATCAGTGGTCCTGTAAGGTACTACATTTTATTATCTTATTAAAGCTAATCCTAAAGTGGGTTGGATATCTAGTCTTAAGAGCAATTCTGACTATTTATTAACTACTAAAAAGAAAAAAAGAAAAGACTTTATGACGGGGCGATAGACATCTTATTAGTTTACTTACAGGTCAGTTCTTGTATTTATGGTACTTCTGATATTGTCCATACATGTGTGTTGTGATATCATTAGTTTTGCTGTAAACGTCAAACAGCTGTTCTTGAAAAATAATAATAAAACCTACACAATATTGTATATGAATTGTAGAAGACTTCTCTGTCCTGTCACCATAGTATTCAGTTACATAAGCTCTGACACAGTAGCCTTCATCTATTTATACCAGGGTACAGAATCGCTTCCTTTTTGGGGTTTGTCCTGCCATCTGGTACAAGTGTGGATTCTGTCTAACCAACAATAACCTTCCTGACACATAGCGACCATGCCACTCCACCCATTGTTTGATATCTTTGTACTGCTTATAAAACACATCACTTGATATAGTGCTCTGCTGTCATATTAACATTACATTATGTACCATAGACAAAATATATTGTAAGAGTCTCAGAAATGAAGGTTATAGGTTGTACCTTGTCACCACTCACATCAGTCAGGATTAACCTTAGTCCCTATTCACTGCGTTTGTAGTTGTTATATGTAGATTTTCCCCATTGAAATTGGTGATCGATAAAATCATCATAATGTCATTCATAGACTAAGAAACAGTCATTTCAGTGTGGTAAAACACTGCCACATTTAACTGTCTTTAAAACATTACTGTTATGTAAAACAGCTTTTTACATGTTGTCCAGATGTGTCAAAAGTTGTGATCACATCTGGTCTCGCTCCTGACCTGCTGCAATGGTGAGCTACAGTGGGGTGAAGTGCGCAGGAGCATGTGCCTTACACTCTGGCTGTCAGTCAAATCCAAATTTTTCTCAATGCAGTGGAAAGGTCATATTGGCAGGCCGGGCAGTGGAGCGTGATGCTGTGCACTGTACCGTCTTATAACTTGCGATCACAGCGGGTTTCAGGAGTGCGAGTATCATAGCTCTTTCCATCTCTACACAGCTTCAAGCCAGTTTGTAAGCTAAACCGTGATTGGTTAAAGAGGTATTCCGCTGCTCTGCGTTCTGAACAATATGTCCCGAAAGCTTAGAGCCAGCTCCGGGGCTTGTGACGTCACGGCCCGGCCCCCTCGTGACATCACGCCCCACCCCCTAGTGACGTCACGCCCCACCCCCTCAATGCAAGTTTATGGAAGTGGGCGTGACGGCCGTCACGCTCCCTCCCATAAACTTGCATTGAAGGGGTGGGGCATGACATCACGAGGGGGCCGTGCCGTGACGTCAAAATGTTCCAAAAGCTGAGCAGCGGAGTACCCACTATAAGTAAAAAAATAATAATAATGAGTTATTGATGAAGCCCTGATGTTCATTTACCCTATAAAATCTGTTTTCTTAAAGGGGTACACCAGTGGAAAACTTTTATTTATTTATTTTTTTTATCAACTGGTGTCAGAAAATTAAACAGATTTGTAAATTACTTCTATTAAAAAATCTTAATCCTTCCAGTATTTATCAGCTGCTGAATACTACAGAGGAAATTATTTTCTTTTTGGAACACAGACCATAGTGCTCTCTGCTGACATCTCTGTCCATTTTAAAAACTGTCCAGAGTAGAAGAAAATCCCCGTAGCAAACATATGCTGCTCTGGACAGATGTCAGCAGAGAGCACTGTGTTCATGATGTCAGCAGAGAGGTCTCTGTTCCAAAAAGAAAAGAATTTCCTCTGTAGTATTCAGCAGCTGATAAGTACTGGAAGGAGTAAGATTTTTTTTTTTTTTTATAGAAAAAATTTACAAATCTGTTTAACTTTCGGGCACCAGTTGATTTAAAAAAAAAAAAAAAAAAAAAGTTTTCCACCGGAGTACCCTTTTAAAGATTTCAATTTTATTTTTCAGAGTTTGTGTGAAAAAGTCAACACAAGAACGTTTTGCACTGAAAATTCTCATTGATCGCCCCAAAGCCCGAAATGAGGTGAGCTATTCCTGTCCAACTTAATTGAGTTTTGGTTTCCTATTCAATCCTATTGTGTTGTATTTTTGTGCTGCAGCAGTATGCTATTTATTTTCTCACCAGCCTATAGCAAGCCACATGTTTAATTCAGTCATATCTATTTTATGATTTATAAAGCATTAAAGGTGTTGTCCAGGATTAAAGAAAACTGCTGATTTCTTCCAATAACAGCGCTACACTTGTCCTCAGTTTGTGTGTGGTATTGCAGCTTCTGTTGAAGTGAATGAAGCCAAGTTGTAATACCACATACAACCTGAGGACAGCTGCGGTTCTGTTTTTGAAAAACAAAGTTGCTCTGTTTGTCTGTATTTCTGGATATCCCCTTTAAGTTGTCTGTGTGAGTATTAATAAAGTTATTAGAAACATTTACTGTGATGGGTTATATGTAAAGATGTATGCACATAAACATACTTGAAGTGGCTTCATTATCAGAAGTTAGTAATGTGGGCCACATGTGTGATCCATGTGCACCTGTATGACTAGGTTCACACAGTGAGGATTTAATCAAGCATTCTGCACTTAGGTTCTCACCAAATCTGCTGACAATTCATGTAAGGGAATGGATTATTTAATATCCCATTCACAAGCAGAGGAAAAATATGGATATACATTTTTGGGAACAATGAGCACATGGATTCTTCTTGCAGATTCTGCATGTAAAAGCTTTGAATTAGACCTTATGCTCGTGATACATCAGTGGCACATCCAAGTGTCGGCCTTTCTACTGCAGATCCTTTAGTCACAATTGCCATAGGTAAATCCTCAGTGTGTGGATTTAACCTAAATCAGATGAAAGATCACTGTGTTATATTTTTTAATGGTTCATTCACACATGTGGGGTTTACTGCAGGTTTTCTGCCGTTGATTCTGCTACTCATTGACTTTAATGGGTGGCAAAATCCACTGCAGAGAATCTGCAGCAAAATTGTTAAATCTGTAATCCTATTGTTGAAATTGGGAGACAAATCATTGTGTCTCAATGGAGTGTTAGGGGTCAGACGGTATTGTTTGTTTTTTGTGTTTAAACATAGGCAATAGAATTAGAATGCCTTTAAGGGTAGGGTCACATGTGCCGTATTTTGCTGTGTATTTGCTACTTCATATTTTCCTACACACTGAAGTCAATAGGTAGCTAAATCAGCTGCAGAACATACCTACCCTAAAGTGGTATTCCAAGTGCTGTCAGGTCACTATGACCTCTGTGACCCCCACCAACACAGTGTATGAAGAGGGCAGAGTTCTGCATCTTGCCTTCTGAGTATTTTTTCATGACAGCAGTTTCTGTCCTCCTAGCTGTGCAGGAAACTGCAGTGTAGCTTCTTTTATGTGAATGGAGCTGGCAGCAGTTTCCTCCGTAGCTCTATGCCCTTCAGCATTGCTATAAAGGAGAAATACAGAAGGCAGATGCAGTGCTTCACCCCAAATTAACAAAGTGCTACACAGACCAAACTCTCCTCTTGCTTCCATATTTTGTAAGCTTAGCACATTTACTGACCCCCTGGAATACCATTCACACTCGATATGGGTGCGAGGTTAAAAACCACAAACGGCAGCACTATTTTTGACTGATCTAGGAAGAACACTATTTACTATCAATCATAGCAAAGTTATGACATCAGGTACTGGAGGTGGGGAGTCTCAAAGCTGTAAACCATTTGTTACTGGGGCAAAAGGATTCCCAGGTCTTTATGTCAAGCCTCCTTAACCCCTTAAGGACGAAGCCCATTTTGGCCTTAAGGACGCAGAAAATTTTATGTTTACGTTTTCATTTTTTCCTCCTCGCCTTCAAAAAATCATAACTCTTTTATATTTTCATCCACAGACTAGTATGAGGGCTTGTTTTTTGCACGACCAGTTTTCCTTTGTAATGATATCAATTACTTCACCATAAAATGTATGGCACAGCCAAAAAAATACTATTTGTGTGGGGAAATTAAAAAGAAAACCGCAATTTTGCTAATTTTGGAAGGTTTTGTTTTCACGCCGTACAATTTATGGTAAAAATGACGTGTTCTTTATTCTTTGGGTCAATACGATTAAAATGATACCAGTGATAACATACTTTTCTATTACTGTTGCGCTTAACCAAATTAGTACTTTTAAGATCACCCTATTTTGAAGACCTATAACTTTTTCATTTTTCCGTATAAACGGCGGTATGAGGGCTCATTTTTTGAGCCGTGATCTGTACTTTTCATTGATACCATATTTGCTTATATAAAACTTTTAATACATTTGTTATTAATTTTTTTGGGAATAAAATGTTATAAAAAAGCAGCTATTTTGGACTTTTTTTTTTTTTTTTTATGTTCACACCGTTCACCGTACGGTATCATTAACATTTTATTTTAATAGTTCAGATATTTTTATTTTTATTTTATTTTATTTTTATTTTTAGATTTTAACACTTTTTGGGGGTGAAATAGGGAAAATGGGGCAATTTACATTTTTATTTATTTTCACTTTTACTTTTATTTTTACACTTTAATAGTCCCCATAGGGGACTATTTATAGCAATCACTCGATTGCTAATACTGTTCAGTGCTATGCATAGGACATAGCACTGCTCAAGGTTATCGGTGATCTTCTGCTCTGGTCTGCGGGAAGGCAGATCAGAGCAGAAGACTCCCAGAAGGCAGCGGAGCCAAGTGAGGGGACCTCCGGCTGCCGTGCTGGATGATCGGATCACCGCGGCAGCACTGCCGGCGATCCGATCATCCAATTAAGTGACCGCAATGCTGCAGATGCCGTGATCGGTATTGATCACGGCATCTGAGGGGTTAATGGCCGACATCCGCGGGATCACGGGTGTCCGCCATTACCGGCCGGTCCCTGGCTGCGATCAACAGCCGGGACCTGCCGCGCATGATCCGGGCATCGCTCCGATGCCCGCAGTTATGCTTAGGACGTAAATGTACGTTCTGGTGCGTTAAGTACTGCATCACCAGGACGTACATTTTTGTCCTTCGTCGTTAAGGGGTTAAAGGGGTACTCCCCTGGGGAAAAAAATTTAAATCACCTGGTACCAGAAAGTTAAACAGATTTGTAAATTACTTCTATTTAAAAATCTTAATCCTTCCAGTACTTATCAGCTGCTGTATGCTCCACAGGAAGTTCTTTTCTTTTTGAATTTCCTTTCTGTCTGACCACAGTGCTCTCTGCTGACACCTCTGAACTGTCCAATGCTGGATAGGTTTGCTATGGGAATTTGCTCCTGCATTAGACAGTTCCTAACATGGACAGAGGTGTCAGCAGAGAGCACTGTGGTCAGACAGATAGGAAATTCAATAACATACAGCAGCTGATAAGTACTGGAAGTAACTTACAAATCTGTTTAACTTTCTGGCACCAGTTGATTTAAAAAAACAAAAATGTTTTCCAGTGGAGTCCCCCTTTAGAGGGTCCTAGGAATAGTTACAGATTGGCTGCAGTAGAACCTATGAAGGGGTAGTGTAGTCAAGAATTGGAGCCAAGAGATATTAGGAGAGCTGTCAGAAATGTGACAGACTAGAGGATGGGAGAATTGCTAAAAACAGACCTGAGGGTCAGATCCAAGAGAGAGACAACAGGTACCAGACAATCAGTCCAAGGGGGCTGAGGCAGAGGCAATATGAAGGTATAAGCCTGATGTCATGTTTTGGTTGTGGTTACCTACCAACCTGATGCTACTCTTGCCTGGGTAGGATAGGACACAGTGGAAGCTGGAGCCTAGCAACTAGACATGGCCGTCCGCAGTGACTAAGTATAATGTAGCTCTAGAATTGGGCAAGGTGAGTAAAAAGCAATATCAGAGGTCAGCATTTTATAGTAGTAAGCAAGAATTCCTATCATTTTATATAAAATGTTATGTGTGTGTTGGGGGAAAAAGCTTAGACATCATGCTTTGTAGTGTAATTGTTTCTCTAATACCTTTTATCTTAACAAATATAATGAAGCTTTTAGGTTGGTATTTTTTTTTTCCTGCCTATTGGGTTTCCTTACTTTCTAGCATGAGCGTGTATACGTGTTTGCATGCTTTTGTTGTTATGTGTATTACAATACGTTCATCTTTTAGTGTTAAACTACAGTGTTTTTGAAGCAATATAATTTTATTCTTTTTAACACTTTGTAGGTTGGTGCTTAATGTAGTCTGGTTTTCTTTCTTTTTGAATATTTTTTTTTTTTTCATTGCATGAAAACTGCAGTTTCCAAGAGGTTTCATATTTTTATCCTCCAAAAAAAGCTAGCATCGCAGTGCAGGATCTGTTTGACTGTTAGCCTTCATAGCCGATGATATACACTATAACATCCTTTTTTATTTTTATTTTTTATTTTTTGTGTGACAACAGGTTTGTCTATGAGCATGGCTCTGTGGGTGATTTCAGGAAAGAATGAAAATGGCTGACTTGTACACATTAACAGTTTTTACTGATATGGTGAATAGTTCCTTCCTTTACTGTCAAAATCTGCTTATCGCTGATGTGAGTGACCTGTGCAGGTTAATCTGTAGACCAGTTTTTTCCAACCAGGGTGCCTCCAGATGTTGCAAAACTCCTATTCCCAGCATGCCCGGACAGCCGAAGGCTGTCCGGGCATGCTGGGAGTTGGAGTTTTGCAACAGCTTGAGGCACCCTGGTTGGAAAACACTGCTGTAGACACTGTCCACCTTACTGGAAAACTAATCAATTGTGCTACATGAAGTGAGAGGTGTCTGGACACTGAATACACAATAGACACCATTGACCTATAACACAACTTATTCATTCACTTATCTTTCCTGTCTCTCCTAATCTGGGTGGGTGGCTTTTTCTTTTGCACTTTATTAGATTATAAGAAAACACCAGTCAACAATCTGAATAATATGATGGTTGGTGTAGGGTGCTTTTGTCAAAGTGTACACACAAGGATCCGCAACCCCCCCCCCCCCCCCCAAGCAGATTCCATATCTGTGCAATGCTTTTTAACTCTTGAAGTTGAGCAGTGCCCGAGGTCCCACATATCTACTTCTGGTTACTATTGGCCTAGTGTACATGGTAATGGAGTATCAGGGTTGATAACTATCAGTATACTTCTGAACGCTCAAGTGGAACTCTGCAGGTATCATGTTACAGGGCAGGAGGAGCTGAGCCGATTGATGGATATATTTGTGGGTAACCATCCAGTAGAACTAGTGTTCTTCATTTTTTTATTATTTAAACCCCAGTTTTTTTTTTTCTTTTTTTTTTCTGGGACTAGAAGCCCAGTGGGCAGTCTTATCTAGGGATCGACCGATTATTAGTTTGGCCGATATTATTGGCCGATATTCACGATTCTGGACATTATCGGTATCAGCAATTACCTTGCCGATAATGCATCGCCCCAGCCAGAGACCGCCGCTGCCCCGTTGCCTCCCCCATCCCCGGTTTTATAATTACCTGTTCCCGGGGTCCGCGCTACTTCTGGCTGCTGCGGCGTCCTGTTATGCTGTGCCATGACGAGTGACGTCCTCAACGCGACGTCACAGTCAGTGCGCACAGTGACAGCTTAAGACGCCGCCAGAGCCAGAAGTAGCGCGGACCCCGGGAACAGGTAATTATAAAACCGGGGAAGGGGGAGGCAATGGGGCAACGGTGGTGGTTGGACTAAGGACTGGCAGGGGGAGAGAAGCGGTCAGTGGTGGTCTCTGGGCAGAGGATAGGTAGGGGGGGCAGCGGCGGTGGTAGGACTCAGGAGGACCCCAGGACAGGCAGTGGGAGAGAAGCAGGTGGCAGTCTCAGGCACTGCAAAAGCCGCTACTGTTCATTGATTTAAAGAGCCCGTTTTAAATCAATGATCTGCAGCGGCGTCACCAGGGGTGGGGGGGGATGGGGGGGGGGGGGGTATAAATAGCTGATAACTTATACCAGAATGTCAGTATAAATTATTAGCTATCGGCCTTAACCTCCACAGATTATCGGTATCGGCCCTAAAAAATCGATATCAGTCGATCACTGACTGACAACATTCTGTGTCTCACTGTGCATGTACACCAGCCCACTGGACACCTTCTGGTTCAGATTAAGGCTGCGATCACACCACATTTTTGCAATACAGTTCCCATATCAGATTTTTGTTGAAAAACATATTCCTCAACACTGTACTAAACTGTTTCAAAACTAATTTTAACCCATATACGGTTTAAAAATGAGTTTCAAAATGATGTCCGGTTGTATCCATTTAAAAAAAAAAAATATGTTTTTAACTTTTCACTCCATTATGAATAGTTTCACTTGTCAAAAACCGTATGGTACAAACCAAATGGAACCGTACGCACATACGGTTATCTACGGTTCCCATTGACTCCCATGACTCCCAAAAAATTATCAAAACGTTTATTCACCGGGACCAAAAACCGTGGTAGGCCACTGTTTTGGGTACAGGGAAATAACTGACAAGACGCAAAACGGATGAAACCGGATGCATCGTTTGGCATATGGTTTTCAATTGAGAGTCAATGCATACAATTTTCAATACGGTTCCATATGGTTTTCAAATTGAAAACGTATACGGGGACTGTATTGCAAAAACGTGGTGTGAATGCAGCCTAACACATGTCTAATGAACCTTTTCCCACAAATATTTGTATCAATCTGCTCAGCTTGTTTCGTCTTAAACATGAGGGCAAATTTTTGTTACATTTTCAACGTGACAGGTTCCCTTTAAATCCTAGATATGCCTTTAATGCTCTTGAGTCAGTTCCAAAGAGGATTTTAATTTGACTACTCGGTCAGTGACCATTCTTGTGACTAGTAAGCTAGTCTGCACTTAGTCACTTATAATGAAAGGGCTTAGGAAGACTTAATATTGTAATATTACTGTTATTGTTGTTACTTCCATGTCTGTTTCTCAGATTCCATCTGACTGGTTGCTGTGCTGTAAAGCAGCATGTTTAATAGGCTGGTGCCATTATTTGCTTTTCTGCATGAATCATCTAAATCACAAGCTGCTTGACGTATTCCCGAGGTGATGACCAAGGGTTTTCTTGCCTTTCATTAGAACTGTACATTCACGTTCATTGGTCAGGCTAACTATACATGAGCTAATACCAGTCCCCTTTTCTTTAAGGTACGACTACATATGTTGTGCGCATCTCATCCAAACATTGTACAAATAATTGACGTTTATGCAAACAGTGTGCAGTTCCCCCACGAATCGACCCCCAGGTAAGACCAGGCAATTCTGTGCGAACGATTTGTCCCCCATGGCCTCAATAACATCCATGTATTTTACCGCTTGATTACATGTACTTTACTCTTTTGCAGAAATGTGGCCTCCAATAGTTTGCCCTGTAACAAATGTAAGACTTTTAATAATAGGATGACCTAGTTCTGAAGGGTTTATTTTGGATTTTGTGTTGATTCTTAATTCCTTATGTGCTGCTTTTCCTAGGTACTTATACAAATGTTTTTCTTTTCTCAAGGACACAGAAAAGTGTATATATGAGTACTTTTCAATGGTCCTTCAGTGTATAGCGCTGGAGAACATTCCTGTTCTCTGGTCTGTTTGTACACTAGGCATTCTGTATAAAAATAAAAAATAAATCAATTATTAGGAGTATTAATCTCTGTATAGAACATTGCAGTAAAATGCCCAGTTTAGCACTTTGCCAGTCACTAGATGCTAGCTATATTTAGTGTCCCCCTGTTTTAGAGTCTGCCTGAAAGCAGCTGGCTATGTGGCGCACATCTGATGAACTTTTCAAGTGTCAGAGTTAAAGTTGCAATAGTATTTCACGATGTAGCTGATCTGTTATTATTACTAATGGGCTAGTAGTCATGAGCATTTGGTGCTGGCCCAACCAGCTCCAGCTATTAAGCAATGCCAGCTAGATACAAAGGCATAAATATAACATTAAACATTTACACATGAGAACGGATGACAGTGATGTAGTTCTTCCTTTTCATTGCACATTAACCACCAGTAAGATAAATGATTACCAAGACAGCAGAGGCACAGGTCAGACATTGTGTACAATGTCTGCACAGAATGACAGGAAGGTTGGGATTATCACTGCTGGAAGAGAAGTGCCAGTGCTGTCAATCTGGGGCGCGACGTTCACCCAAACCAAACCAAAATCTTACCAGACAACGAATGGGGGGAGAAAGGCAAGGGTGCGCCTTCCGTTGACCAGCATCAGCATTAATTGCATACTCACTGATATTTGACCCGCTCTTTAAATTAACACTTTTGAACAGGGCACGGCTCCTAATTGTTATGGAGATGATGGAGGGGGGCGAGCTGTTTCACAGAATCAGCCAGCACCGGCACTTCACTGAGAAGCAAGCCAGCCAAGTAACAAAGCAGGCAAGTTCCGGAAGCTTCCACCAGCAGTCGTGCAATGAACAACTTAAGGGCTAAAGGCATATTAAAGCGACATAGGTTCTCACTTATTGCCTGCTTTGTTATAATCAGATTATGTGATGCACGCTGCCACTGGCATAACTGGTTTGTTTCAGCCACTCTTCGTAATTCCTTTTTTTTCTGGGGTTACCATAAGCTTGTACTCTGCTTCAAAGGCCTTCAGTGGACTGCAAGTCTATCATATGATCAACACAATAAATGGCCGTACTCTTGATTTTTGGTTGGTGATTTGACATTTATAGGTTACTCTCTGAAATTTGTAATTCTATTCAATGAAAAGTTCAGTATTTCCCACTTCTCTCGGTGCAGATGTACAAGATTATAGCACATAACCTTCCATACGATTCAATTTCCGCTTCTCTAAGAAGCCTTACAGTATGTTATTAGTTCCTTGTCCATTGTAGCTTTGTGATTCTTACACCCTGCCGTCTCTTACCCGAGTGTTGCCAATCACTTGGAGCTGAAAGGTTGAGTATACTTAGGGCATCTAGTATGTTATAAGAGCAGAGAGGTTCATGAATTTGACTGCTTTGTTGCAAGATGGATCTGTGCTGTTATGCAGTATTGCAGCTCATCTCACAATAAACCAGTTACTATCTAAACAGTACAAACAAACATACTGACTTGCATTTTCTTTTTACAGATTGCTTTGGCCCTACAGCATTGTCACTCGCTAAACATTGCACACCGAGATCTAAAACCAGAGAATCTACTCTTTAAAGATAACTCTTTGGTAAGATATAATGTCTGGTTAAGCATTTGTTTAGTGCAAGAGTGATATGAAATGTGTTTTTATTTAATATAAAATGCAATAAAAGGCATACAACACCAATAGTTACAGTATAAAATCATATGTGAATGTTTAAAGGGGTCCCAAGAGGACAATGCCTATCCACAGGATAGACAAACAAGCAGACAGAGCAGCACACTTAAAGCTGTAGGTGGGTACAGGCTGTGGTTAGACCGTGGTCGCAGGTCCCTTCTTGATATAGTGGAAGCAGGCACGGCAGCACTCCAAGGTTGTAATAAGTAGTGGCTTTTATTATCACCAAAAATGTACAGCTATACATTTTTTGGTGATAATAAAAGCCACTACTTATCACAACCTAGGAGTGCTGCCATGCCTGCTTCCACTATATCCACAGGATAGGATATAATTGTCTGATTGGGGGAGGTTTGACTGTTGGCTTCCCTCCGATGACGAGAAAGGGGGTCCCAAGTGCTGCTCTTAATGAAGAGGCACTTTAGTATGCGCACTGTTTCTTATTTCAAATTGCTTGGAACTGCCAGAGACTTCTTGGTATAACCCCTTTGTCATGTAGAAAAATTATAATTCGCAGTTTAAGTATCATTGTGGTCAGAATTATTAGTTAGTAAGTGTCCATAATAGTTGGTAACCATATGGCGTATTTCAAAACACAACCTTTTGTAATAACTTAATAGATAGTAGGATACAGAATAAAGAGTGAATAGACTGGCAACCCAAATTCAAAAAGATTCAACATCACAGTGGCACAGTCACAGTTGGCAGTACATGACCTAATGAAACAATATATAGTGGGAACTTATCTAGAGGGTTATCAGTCGTGGCCAATAGATATGCCATGTTGCTGGAGTATAGGTTCGCTAAGGAAAGGAAGGACTGCCCTCCAAAATTCTGCAATCGAGCATTCCAAACAGGATTGTAGACAGAGGCGATTCACCTAGCACCCATTAAGGAAGCATGCCGCCCAGGCAGTAGCCTAAGACACTATATCATTGGGCAATTATCAGGTGAATGAGCATTTCCAGGAATGCTCATTCCCAATAATAAGCTCATGTAAATGGGCAAGTGAGCAGCCATCAAACAAGTTTGTTCCTTGGCTGATCACACCTGTGTAAACAGGTTGTGTATGGCCAATAATGTTGAATTATAAGGCCCACACCATTGATCTAGCCTTCAGAAAGCTCAATAACCAAGCACCCATCTCTGAGATTAAAACTCTTTTCCTGCAGCCAGAGGGCCATTACCTCCTGTGGGAACAAAAGATTGCGCATGAAGAAATCCAATATGCCCATTTTTATTGATCAGACTTTTTTTTTCTTGCCTACGTTTGCAGTGGAAATAACAATATGGCGATGTATTGAGCCCATTTGTTGCCCTTTTTAAAAGCAACATTAAGCTGCACAATTTTTGCCCAAATCGTGTGTATACTTAATAATATACGTTTGTCTATTTCTGTTCAGTTTAATAATTCATGTTCTGTACTGACACTGGAATATGTAGTGCAGACCAGTAATGTTTAACATGCATTTAGTTATGTTAGATAGCCAACATGTTAGGTCAATAACCTCTACATGTAGTAAAGAAAAACTGACACTGTTCACCCGCATTAAACTCAATATACTGGGTTAACAGCATAAAAATGATTGGTTGCTTACGTTAATTGTTCCTGTATTGGCTATTGTGTTTCTCGCAATGGAGGCAGGGAGCCAGCTTGCCGTGCTTTTCCTGCCTCCTCGATATGCCCCACTCTGCCTGCCCCTGTAATGAATAGGGTAATGTTTTTACTCTTAAAGGAGTACTGTGGTGCTTTTTCTTATTATCCAATTGTGCCTGGGTTGCAAAAAGAAAAAAACACATTAAAGCACCTTCTTTCAGTCCCCCGTTGTGCTAATGTAGCTCTTCTCTCCCCTGGTCCCAGTGTTCTTCCTACTTCCTGTGCTTGGAATGTCACACTGCAACCAGCTTATTGCCAGCCGCAGCAATGTCCCGCCTCTGCCTTGATACACTAAGCGCAGTGTCCTTTAACAAGCCTGGGAAGCAGGGATCAGGGGGGACCCAGGCTTGTTACATGATACTGTGCTCACTGTATCACTGGCCAGGGCGGGACATCGCTGCGGCCGGCGATAAGCTGATCGTAGTGTAAGGCTGGGTTCCCACTACGTTTTCTCGCATACGGCAGGGGGGGAGCTAAAACCTTGCGCTCCCGTATGCCTTTCTATGCGCTCCCGTATGTTATTCATTTCAATGAGCTGGCCGCAGTGAAATGTTCGGTCGGCTCATTTTTGCGCCCTATGCGCTTTTACAACCGGACCTAAAACCATGGTTGACCACAGTTTTGGGTCCGGTGAAAAAGCGCATACGGCGCAAAAATGAGCCGACCGGACGAACGTTTCACTGCGGCCTGCTCATTGAAATGAATTACAAACGGGAGCGCAAGGTTTCAGCTCCCCCCAGCCGTATGTGCTCCCGTATGGGAGAAAACGTAGTGTGAACCCAGCCTTAAGCTGCCTTTACCGGATGTCAAAAAGAACAGCTCATCCTGGCAGAGGTAAAGACTAGTACAGAATATGTACTGTAGGGGGCGCTGTCAGTCAGTCCATACACTTAAGTAATGCAGGTATTTTACCAGTGAAATGCCCATTCTGATTGGTCAGATCTTCCAGGCATTCACACATTTTGCAGATCTGGATTCTCCGTTGCATTGTATGTTGAGTCTGGTTTTCAAGTCACAATGGTCCAGAAGAGACCATTGTATGTTGAAAATATTGTAACCTGAGGCCATTGTAAGTTGAGGGATCACTGTGACATTTATGTGTGTATAGATAGCTAATATAAGAAATAACATACAAAGCAATATACTTTGATTAGCGTTATATAAAGCTTTGATCATGTTAGGATAGTAACAACAATGTTTCTCTATGATTCCAGCATATTACTTCTGATCAGCCCAACCTGGTACAATCCCCACACTCCACTTATTCCACAATTGCTAAATAGGTTCCCTCTTAACTCACCATAATGCTATTTTTAACATTTGTTTATTTTCAGGATGCTCCTGTGAAATTATGTGATTTTGGTTTTGCAAAAATAGACCAGGGGGACCTAATGACGCCACAGTTTACTCCATATTATGTAGCACCTCAGGTAACTACTGTTTTGCTCAATTGGCTGCTCTTCGTAAAATGTCTTTACAATCCTTCTGAATGGAATGTCATAAGTTATTTTATTTGCTTTTTTAGGGTAGGGTCACACATAGCGTATATGCAGCTTTTTTCATGGTGCACAGCAGGAAATATGCTGCGTATTCTCTTATGAGCAGACACACAGGGCTACCCGGCGGCAGTCCTGTGTGCACAGTGAGGTTTGGAGCCTCTAAATCTTTCTTCCCACAAAGGCATGTGGTAGGGAAGCCTCGTGTGTCTGTTCATAGGAGAATATGCAGCAAATTTCCTGCTGTGCAGCGGATTACGTGTGAAATATGTTGCGTATACATTGTGTGACCCTACCCTTACATTGTATGACCACTTTAGTAAACACTCCTGTCCTTTTAGTGATTGGCACTTCCATCTATGGAAGTTATCTATGGTCCAGTTTTGGTGTGAATTCACTGGAATAGTTGTGGGCAGTGTCTTTACAAACTGCCTACCTGACGTGTCAGAATTTGGTTTAAGTAGCATAAATTTATAGACACTTTCTATCAGATAATGGTGTGGGGAATGTTTTCTTGGCGCACCCTGGGTCCCCCAATACCTGTGGATGGACATTTGCGCCGTAAGGCCTAAGCATTGTGGCTGATCAAGTTTAACCCTTCTTGGCAGCTGTTTCCCCTACGGCAGAAGGTTCTTTTCGGCAGGACAATGCACCATTCAATAAAAGGTCCTCATATCTTATGGCCTGACAAAACGATTCTGTCCACTTGTGACAATATTTCTGCAGAACAATTTCAACACCTAGTGAAAACTAGATCACAATGAGTTGCTGCAATTCTCTAGGCCGAAGTTGGTCCAACGCAATATTAGATGGGGGGATTCAGTGGAATCCCATTAACAAACGTGACTTCTCCGGTGGATTCCGACAGAATCCTATTTCTCGTAAGCTTTTTCACAGAATGTTCTGTGAGAATTTTCAGTTTTGTGAATGGTGCCTAATAGTTCAGATATTACATTGCAGATGCTTTAAGGCATGAATCCAGGTGTCTTTTTAACAACTTATGAAAATATGCACATCTGTGTGTAAAGTCAAGTTTCTGATCTAGGATAAAAAAAAAAAAAAAACCCCGGTTATTTCAATATGGGGCACAGTAGGAGAAGAATTGAATTATTGCAGATCTTCTTCCTGCAGATATCCACTAACTGAACATAAATTGTATGTAGTTACAGTAGCAAAGCCTGTACTAACAGATGGGGGGAAAGGAGCAGAACACGTCATATGAGCTACAAAGTTTGTAGTGACTTTTACCGTGACCACTATCTGTTATCATTGTGTGTTAGGGAAGTAAGGTGGGCTGTAGAACAAGCACATGAGCTCTAATGTATAAGATTGTATGCAGCCAACAAACTACTGCTCCAGAAGACTTGGTGTACACTTACAATACAAATACATTTTTATACAAGTATATTTTATTTGATTCAGAAAGAACTGCCATCAATAAAACTGTGGAAATAACATCTGACTCAAATTTGCAGATAAACCGGTCATATGATACTTTCTTTATATTCACTAAAATTCTAATCTTAAACCATGCAAATTATTTTGGCTACTACAATTGCAAATTTATGCTTTATGCAAATTATTAACTCTTATGTACTGTCTATGTTTAGTCTGTTAAATAATAAACTTTAGAGCCACATAGTAATTTAATGTTAATATTTGACTATGTCCTCTCAGACATCTTTACATGTTCTTATTATTACACCTTAACCACAAAATATGTAGTCTGTGAGTCAGTTATTTGTACAATAATGTACAGAAAGTATACACTACCATATTGTAAGTCACATATTTTTGCTTGTTGATGCTGTAACCACCAGGTTCTGGAGGCACAGAGAAGACACCAGAAAGAGAAGTCTGGAATTATTCCTACCTCACCAACACCATACACTTACAACAAGGTAAAACTTCACCTCCATTAATGTTGTCCATGTTTTATGCTTTAAATTAGTCATGTTTTCATTGTAAAGATTAAAATAGTTTTTTGGTGGATTTCTAGGCAAGTCTTAGCTGTTATCCCCAACTGTCAAGTCCTGGGGCCAATGTGTGGGGTACCTGGGACCTTATAGGTTCTCTTTAATATCTAGTACAAAAAATTAACTTTCATAATCAAAGTTCAGCAGAAGAAGCAAGGCGGAACATCGCTGCGGCCGGTGATAGGCTGACGTCTCTCCAACGTTACCGTCCCCAGCGTAAGGCCGACGTTGGAACATGCGTTAGTTTACTTTGTTCACCTTTTGCACCGGGGCATAGGGATACTGCACAGTATAGAGGTCAGCGCCGGCGGCCGCAACAAACAGGACGAGGAGGACAGCGCTTGCAGGTGATATGTGAGTATTTACCCCGGTGGGGACAGCGCAGTAACGGGCTGATAATTAATTTTGGGAGTGGGGGGATGGGGGCGGGTGTAGATTTGGGAGAATACCATTTATATACCGTGGAACAATAAGTTACAAAATACCGTCATACACATATTTGGTGATACCGCCCAGCCCTAGGTTCTACATTAAAGCGTACCTGTCAGATCCCACAAAAAAAAATTTACTCAGTACCTAATCCTGACCATGTACATCTAATTTTTATGCCTCTCTCACCCATATTTATTATATAACTACCTCTTTTCATTAGTTCACAGTATTAGAAATGTTCTCAGGGGAAGGGGGCGTGTCCCTCCCTTGTGGTGCTGGGAGGTGATTGATGTGTCTACTCATGCAGCCTTGTCCATGAGTCATGTCTTCTCCATGACTCATGGACAAGCCTGATGCTGCTGCAGGACTGGTTAGTGTCCCAGTAGGTAAGGGGACCCCTAAAGGTGGGATTTTCAGGAGCCGTTTTCTTTAAAACTGCATGCATCCCCTCGTCCACCGGAGGCAAGTAATTTTTGCATCCGGGTCCGTCCCTATGCAAATCCCTAATTTAGGCCCTCAAATGCGCATGGCGCTCTCTCACTTCAGAGCCCTGTCGTATTTCAAGGCAACAGTTTAGGGCCACATATGGGGTATTTCCGTACTCGGGATTAAATTGTCTAACAAATTGCTTTTTCTCTTTTATCCCGTATGAAAAGGTAAAGTTTGGGTCTACTCCAGCATGTAATTGTAAAAATTTTTTTACACTAACATGCTGATGTAAAAGGAAAAAAAGACCCCCAAGGGGGCGTGCCCTGGACGCGCATGGCGGAGGTCACATAGTCTGAGCTCTGTCTGTACCCGGCTCATTAGTGGCACTAACCAGCACCTACTTGCTCCAAACTGCTCCAGCTGTTCCGGAACCAACCCCTGACCCCGCTACCATGGCCAGAGCCAAGAAAGGGAAGAAAAGCCTGCTGAAATTAACTCAGTTCTTCCCCACTGCTGAGTCTCAAGATGGCGCCAGCGGCCTGCCGGCCCCCGGCAATGCAGCGGCCCATAATGCTAGTACCTCTCCTGCTCCTGAGAGAGCCACTTCGCAGGGATCTGCTTCTCCTCTAGGCTCTGCGGGATCTCAGTTATCTGGTTCACCACCACACCAGTGGCCGGACTCGCCTGCGGGCTTGCAAGCATCGCCATCACTGCGCTCATCTCAGGAAGCTAAAAGCCCGCGGCCTGGCTCCATGTCGACCCTCACCGAGGCAGCTCTACTTGACGTGGCCGCTGACATTACTGCCTCGATCCGGACTGAAATCCGGTCAGCAGTCTCCAGTATACAAAAAGAGCTGCAATCCCTCGGTTCCCGCACTGCACACCTGGAAAACAAAATGGGTGAGCTGATGTCAGCACACAACACTCTTGTTGACAGTGTTAATAGTATGGAAGACTAGGTCGCCGCTCTGAAGGCTAAACTTGTGGAGGTTGAAGATCATTTTAGGAGGAACAACCTCAGGATCAGGGGAGTTCCTGAAGATGTCAAAACCCAAAATCTGCAGGATTTGGTCATGGACTATTTTGCAGCCCTACTACCCTCTGCTTCCACGCATGATTTACTACTGGACAGGGTGCATAGTCTTCCTAAGCCTAAATCTATACCTGCCTCATCACCCAGAGATGTCATAATGCGTGTTCATTTCTTTCATATCAAGGAGAAGCTGGTGCTAGCAGCACACCACGCTAATAATGTCCCATACAAATGGGGCTTTCCCACTAAGCTCATCATCACCTATGGTGGCTCTAAACATATAGCTGCCACACTGGAAGCATTGCTTCAGCTCTGCCAGACCTGCCACCTGTCTCTACCTACCACCACAGATCCTGAAGGCCCCATGCGTCCTCCACAGAAGCTCTTGGATGATTGGACTCTGGTGCAATATGGTAAACGCCGCTCTGAGTAATGTTAAATTGTAGGTTTACTTAATGTGAGCCGGATAGGCACACAAACTGATATGGGTATATCTCTTTACCCGTATTCCCCCGTCAGTGGACCTCTGCCTGATCCACTATGGTGCTCATATTTCATAATCTATTCACTTCTCTGCACCTTACCGGTGTGTTTGTTACTACTGTTTGTGCTTTTGTTTTCAGTACACCTATTACAGCCTATATGATATACATACCTTATTTGTCCATAACTACCCATTAAAATTTTCTTTTACTAATGTTTGACAGCCGCGGTCGTCCCATCTACCACCATGGTTCTTAATGTAACATCCTTAAATGTTAGGGGGCTTAATTCTCCCTTCAAGCATTCTCTGGTCTGGGCGGAGGCTCAACGCCTTCACACTGATTTGTTATGCTTACAAGAGACGCACTTGCTGAAGGGGACTCTGTTCGGTTGCGACATAATTTTCCGCACATTTACTATGCTCACGCTTCTCATAAGAAGCGTGGAGTGGCTCTGGCTATTAGGAATACTGTAGCGGTGACCGATATGGTGGTGGAGGCGGACGATGACAGAAGATACCTTATTGCTAAATGTTTGCTTAATGCTTTGCCCTTTACTATTGTGGTATTATATGCCCCGAATAGAAAACAGCACGCATTTCTCCAACATGTCTTGTCAAGGGTGGCGAGGTCTAACCCAGCAGCGCGCCTCGTTGTGGTAGGTGATTTTAATTCTACCTTATGGCCCTCGATGGATACCACATCCCAAACACATTGCACCGACCCTTCTCCCCTATTTAACACAGTTTCCAAGCACTCTTTGTTTGACGTGTGGAGAATCCAACACTCTAGTGATAGGGACTTTTCCTTTTTCTCCTACCCTCATAATGTCTATACCAGGATAGATTTCTTTCTGGTTAGTAAACCTCTACTTCATTGTATTTCTAAATCACAAATCCACACTGTAACCTGGTCGGATCACGCACCTATCTCCATTTGTATAGATGAACAGGTGCCCCCACCTAGGAAATCCCTCTGGAGAGCTAGTTCTTACATTCTTCAGCATCCATTATATAAACCCAAACTGCATGACACTATTATCTCCTTTTTTGCAGTCAAAAGAAGCTCGGTGTCTAGAGAATCCATACTATGGAGTGCATTCAAAGCTACCTTACGTGGAGTGCTCATCAGCCAATCAGCACACCATGGGAAATCTGTAAGGGAGAGGAGACTTGCGTTGCAATGTGACGTCGCCGCCCTACATAGACAAAATAAATCATGCTTTTCAGCATCAGTGGCTGCCCAAATTTCCTCCATTTCTGCTGAATTGCATAAACTGGATCTCTATAAATTTGATCTGGCTCTTAGATGCCTCCAGCTTGACTCATAATGGTGCGCTAACAAGCCAGGGAAGGTACTCTCTAGACAAATCAAGATAAGGGAGGCTAAGAGTCGCATTGCCCATTTATCTTTGCCTGATGGGTCCAAGGCCTTTGACCCCCAATCCATTGCTAATGCCTTCGCTATATACTACCATTCCTTATATAACCTCTCTGACACTGACCCTTCTCTGACTCCTACCCTATCGTCTATCTCTGACTTCCTTTCCTCTGTCTCCTTACCTGCTCTCTCTTCTGTAGCCATTGAGTCTCTGTCAGCCCCATTCTCTATTTCTGAGGTGCTTGGTGCGATCAGGACGTTGAAAAGTGGTAAATCGCCTAGTCCCGATGGTCTTGTTAATGAATTATACAAGCTGCATGCCACTGACATTGCCCCGCAGTTAACTGCTCTATTTAACGAAATAGCTAACACTGGTCATATACCGGCTGAGATGCTGGAGGCGGTCATAGTAACTCTTCCCAAGCCTGGAAAGTCACCTACCGAACCACTGAACTTCCGTCCCTTCTCCTTATTGAGCTCCGACCTCAAGTTATATTCCGAATTGTGGGTCACTAGGATAGCTGAATTCCTGCCGTCCTTGATTCATGAAGATCAGGTGGGGTTCGTCAAGGGCTTCTTAGGTCAGACACGAATATTCCTGGTGTTATAGAAGGAGGTGAGGAACATAAAATAGGTTTGTTTGCAGACGATGTCCTGATCGCACTGACTTCTCCTCTCCTTTCCCTTCCCCGAGTTATCCAGCTTATTGATCGTTTCAGCGCTGCCAGCTTTTACAAACTTAACCTCTCAAAAACAACTGCTCTTCTACTCTACAAGCTGCCTATCCTTTTCAATGGGCCATGACGGGGGTCACCTATCTCGGTATCTTCTTAACAGCTTCCCCTACTCTATTAGTTTCTACTAATGTCTCCAAGCTCTCGGACCACATTTCGGTGGAAATGCATAGGTACTCTCGCCTACCTTTATCCTGGTCTGGCCGTATTGCTGTAACTAAAATGTTTCTCTTACCTACTTTATATGTTTCGCAATTTGCCAGTTAAACTGCCTCTCATAATGATCAAACGGCTGCAATCACAATTGATGCACTTTATATGGAGAAGTGGGAGGGCTAGAGTTTCAGCCAAAATTATCTCCACCTGCTAGACAGGGGGGACTGGGATGTCCTGACTTGCTTACTTATTACAGAGCTACCCATTTGGTAAACCATAAGCAGTGGTGGAGAGCCGATTCGGATGCTAGATGGATACCCATGGAAACTGCCATCACTGGAGTGCAGTCTCTACAACATTTATTATGGAAGGTAGCCGTTCAGAAATCACGACTATGTCTTTAGTCCTACTATTTCAGCTACTTTGGACATGTGGCTTTTCGCCCTCTCCTCGGGTGTACTCTCGCCTGTTGCTTTCGCCTCTACTCCTATGCCTGTCTTGCACCTCCTCCTTCCTCATGTATCTTTCCTTAACTGGACTGCCCTTGTAGTACAATGACCGGGGGACCTTTTGTGAGCAAGGGGCTTTACTACCTTTTGAGACCCTTAGATCTAGATTCCACATTCCACCACATGATTTCTATAAGTTTCTCCAACTTGGACACCTCCTCTCTTATACCTCCTGGCCTGGCAACTCCGTGGATAAAGTATACACTCATTACTTCCTTACGCATGTAGGGTCTAAGGGAGGGATAGCGATCACATATCGAGCCCTACAACAATTGTCATCCTCTATATCACTATCCTTTAAAGCATCTTGGGAGTGGAATCTGGGTTTCCCAATTAGGGAAGACCAATGGTCATTTATATTTTCTGTACCATTTGCTTTATTCAAATGTATTAACCATGTGGAATAGTCTAGAAAAATAATGTATCGGTGGTTTTATACTCCAGATCGCCTGTCAAAAATATTTCCAGGCACTGCTTCTACATGTTGGAGATGTGGAGATGGAGTGGGGTCCTACCTACATGTGTGGTGGTCTTGCCCGGCTATCACCCCTTTCTGGACGGCTGTTCTTCATCTTTTAATCGAGGTACTTGGACCTTCTGTGCCTTGGGGCCCCAGTATGGCTTTATTGTCACTTCAATTACAGGATATGGCTATTGACTATCGGACTGTTGCTTTTCATGTCCTCACTGCAGCACATATTCTTATCGCCTCCTTATGGAAATCTCGGGACATTTCAACTATCCCAACATTGATTGCCAAAGTTAACTACTCGTGCACTATGGAGAAACTCATGGCGCAACGCCGTAACAAGGACCTTCTATTTCTACGTAAGTGGGGACCCTGGCTTAACTCAGGTCTTTCCGTGACTGCTAATATTTCATCCTGAGAATGTGAAGTATTATGATTCTGCTCTGTGTAATGCTCTGAATTTCAAACCTTATTGGGCTATTCTTATGTCCATCTGCCTTAACGACAGTGTGCCAATACAACATATGCATATCAATCTATCTCTATTGCTTGTTATCTTTACCTGTGGTGTACTGTTTGGTTTGGTTATATGTTTTGTACTTTACATGGGGTACTAGAGTATCCCTTTGTATGTTCTTTTGTATTATAAACTTGAATAAATAAAGTTTTGAACAAAAAAAAAGAGCCCCAAAATTTGTAACGCAATTTCTCCTGAGTACGGAAATACCCCATATGTGAACTTAAAATGCTCTACAGGTGCACAAAATGGCTCAGGAGTGAGAGCGCCATGTACATTGGAGGTGATTTGCACAGGGGTGGCTGATAGTTACAGCCGTTCTGACATAAAAAACACCCCCCAAAAAAATAAAATGTGACCCCATTTTGGAAACTACACCCTTCACGGAAGGGGTATAGTGAGCCTTAACACCCCGCAGGTGTTCGAAGAATTTTCTTTAAAGTTGGGAGGCTTCGGAGAATTTTTGTTAAAATTTTGGGAGGCTTTTTCTCCTATTACCCCTTGTGAAAATGAAAAATTTGGGGTAACACCAGCATTTTTGTGAGAATTTTTTTTTTTTATCATTTTCACGTCCAACTTAAGCGGACCTGTGGGGTGTTAAGGCTCACTATACCCTTGTCATGTGCCTTGAGGGGTGTAGTTTCCAAAATAGAATGCCATGTGTGTTTTTTGCTGTTCTGACACCATAGAGGCTTCCTAAATGTGACATGCCCCCAAAAACCATTTCAGCAAAATTCACTCTCCAAAATCCCATTGTCACTCCTTCCCTTTTGAGCCCTCTAGTGCACCCACAGAGCACTTTACGTTCACATGTGAGGTACACGTTTTGGGGGCTTTTTCTCCTTTAACCCCTTGTAAAAATGAAAAAAACTGGGTCTACAAGAACATGTTAGTGTAAAAAATGAAGATTTTGAATTTTCTCCTTCACTTTGCTGCTATTCCTGTGAAACACCTAAAGGGTTTACAAACTATACATGTCATTTTGTATACTTTGAGGGGTACAGTTTTTATAATCTTGTTATTTATAGGGTATTTCTAATATGAAGGCCTTTCAAATCCACTTCAAAACTGTACTGGTCACTGAAAAATTCTGATTTTGAAAATGATTATGCTTTGTGAAACATTGGAAAATTGCTGCAGGACTTTGAAGCCCTCTGATGTCTTCCAAAAGTAAAAACATGTCAACTTTATGATGCAAACACAAAGTAGACATATTGTATATGTGAATCAATATATAATTTATTTGCTATGTCTATTTTCCTTACAAGCAGAGAGTTTCAAAGATAAAAAAATGCTAAATTCTTCATGACATTTCGAAATTTTTCACCCAAGAAATGATGCAAGTATCGATGAAAATTTTACCACTTTGTTAAATTAGAATATGTCACGAAAAAACATCTCTGAATCAGATTCATAAGGAAAAGTATCCCAGAGTTATTAATTCTTAAAGTGACAGTGTTTTTATTTATTTATTTATTTTTTGGGCAACTCCAGCATGATGCCGTTCTCCTAGACTGTCAACTGCTATGATTCACCTATGGCAGTGATACTTAGCTCTTAAACGAGAGTAACTAGATGATTTTCTAGATCCTGCCCTGAGATATCCCAGAGTGCCACAGCCTTCTTTTGGTGCTCCAATCCTGGACACTGTTCCTTTGTGTTTTTGATGCTGGGATTGCTAGTTATATTATGCTTTTTCTGATTTGACAGTGCCTAACTCTTTATATCTTGTGCCTTTTTGTTGTTTTTTTATTTTTTTATAATATATATTTATTAAAGGTTTATTTAAAATAGTACAATCACGAATATTATTCTGTTGAACAAGCATTCTTCCCTATCCCACCCTGTAGCTCCCTTTTTTACAACTTTACCTTTGACTAGGGTCTCAACATACAATCCACATCCAATTAAAACCACCCCTTTATTCTTTTATCTTATAATCCACTTATTACCTTCTTCCTTCCACTATGTCAGAATAAAAGGGAAGTGGGGAAAGAACGTGTGTTGGGGGTACACTGAAAAGAAAATGAATTCTGCCCCCTCTCTCCTTCCCTTTACATCCAGCTTCGGTCTATGGAGGTGCATCATCATATGTTGATCACCTAGCACCTTGTCTCTTGGCAACGCTTGAAGTAGGGGTCCTGACAGATTTATTTTATGATGCCACAATAGTGGTATTACTGAAGCCTGGTAAGGACCTACTGGAGTAGAGTTCTTCCGGGTGTATGTCTCTCCTTTACCTAGATTACAAAATACTTACCAAAATCTTAGTGACCAGGCTTTACAGGTAATTCTGGAAGTGATTCATTTGGATCAGCAGGCTTATGCCTGAACGTTGTACATCCAATAACATTCAAAATGTTCAGACAGGTGCACACAGGTGGGAGTATCATGTAAGAGAGCGGGCACTTGACTTGCCAAAAGCCTTCAATTCGACCTAATGCCCTTTCCTGCTGAAAGTCTTGAGACTGTTCAGATTTCAGCAGCATTTTATCTGTTGGATTTCTATTTTTTTTATAAACCTTCTAGGGCTTGTATAGCAGTTTAATAGGTCTCTTTCTCCCTCATATGAAAAGCCCAGCTAAATTTCATAAAAGATTGTCGGTATGGGGCCATTCTTTTAGTGTAAATTATTCCACTAATAGATTTCTTACTTTACGTAACTCCTTTTTGCCCGCTTCTCATGGGCAAGATAACTATTTAGTGTGTTTTCTTTTCTTGTGGTTCTTGTGGAAGGCTTGTGTGAATTGTTCTTTTCTCTGTTTTCTTACATGTGGTTAGCAATGTGTGTACATATGCTACTATTGACCACTGTTAATGTATGACAATTACGGTCGCGGTGGCGGTAATAGGACTCAGGACCCCTGGACAGGCAGGGGGAGAGAAGCGGGTGGCAGCGGCGGTGGCGGTCTATGGCACCGCAAAAGCCGCTGCAGTTCATTGATTTAAAGCGCCCGCTTTAAATCAATGATCTGCAGCGGGTGGGGGGGGGGGGGGGGTTAAAGAGCCTATAACTTATACCGGAATATCGGTATAAGCCCTAACATCCACAGATTATCGGTATCGGCCGATCCCTAATTTTTACCATAAATTGCACTGTAGAGAAACTGTCTTGATCTGTAACCCCTTGATTCGACTTTTAAGGGGTTACATACACTGTGCTATATTCTATATCACTCAGGTACAGGGTAGTTCTCAGAATTGTTAGCCTGATTTTGTCTTATTTAAATGGATCTTACATCTTTCAAACATGTTCTATTGCTACAAACTATTTAAAAAGCACATATTTTTAATCCCCATTTAAATATGTGTCCGGGATTGCAGGTTAAAGGGGTACTCCACTGGAAAAGATTCCTTTTTAAATAAATTGTTGCCAGAAAGTTAAACAGATTTGTAAATTACTTCTATTTAAAAATCTTAATCCTTCCAGTACTTATCAGCTGCTGTATGTTCAGAGGAAGTTCTTTTATTTTTAAATTTCTTTTCTGTCTCACCACATTGCTCTCTGCTGACACCTCTGTTTATTTTAGGAACTGTTCAGAGTAGAAGAAAATCCCCATAGGAAACCTATTCTGCTATGGACAGTTCCTAAAATGGACAGAGGTGTCAGCAGAGAGCACTGTGGTCAGACAGAAAGGAAATTCGAAAAGAAAATAACTTCCTCTGGAACATACAGTAGCTGATAAGAACTGGAAGGGTTAAGATTTTTAAATAGAAGTCATTTACAAATCTGTTTAACTTTCTGGCAACAATTTATTTAAAAAGGAATCTTTTCCAGTGGAGTACCCCTTTAAAATCCATCCCAGTATAGTGTCCTCCTGGAGTCATGCTTTCGGAGAGAGAAATGTAAAGTTCTGTACTTGGGTTGATAATGTTGTGAAGGTGAATTCATTATACAAATTTAAAGGTGTTCTCCTGTGCTACACAATTGTGCTGTGTGAACTGGTATAAAAATGAAAACAAATGCTACTTGTTCATCATCAGAAGAGACAAAACAAAGAATTGTGGCTGGTGAATATCATTTGTATTCATTTTTATTCCAGCCTGAGCCCATACACATTTGTGGCATTGGACAACCCCTTTAAATGAGGCCTTGGTGCCCTTCATGACAGTTTACACGTTCTATGTACTAGATTACTGGATATAGACTGGATATCTAAATGTACTGTATATCCCCCTATTTATTGCTAATAAGATAGATGAGAAAAACTATTTCCAAACCGGTTTAATTTTGTATTCTAGATGCATTGGAGTAATATAATAGCTGAAACTGTCTTCACAGCCTTTAAAAATAGCGGTTTTATATATATATATATTTTTTTTATTTGTTTATTTTTTAAATCTATTGAACTTACTAGTGAAACATTTGCTGCAAAACTGATATGCATATTCTGTGTTTTTCCCAGAGCTGTGACTTGTGGTCTTTAGGTGTTATTATCTATGTGATGCTCTGTGGCTATCCTCCCTTTTACTCCAAGCATCACAGTCGGACTATCCCTAAAGACATGAGGAAGAAAATAATGACAGGAAGCTTTGAGTTCCCAGAGGAAGAGTGGAGCCAGATCTCTGAAATGGCAAAAGACATTGTCAGAAAGTGAGTTCTAGTGCTTAATGTTTCGTCATGTTTATCTTGCATTAGAGGCTCCATTTGTGGCGTCTGTCACAAATTCTGTTTCAATAACTGGACAAATATGCTTGTTATACAAAAGGCTTTTCCAGTGAGTGTAGAAATGATATACCCTCTCCACTTAATAAAATGTAAAAGCTGCGCAAAGGTAAAAGCATAGAGAATAAGTAATGAAACAGAATTTTCTACTAGACATCTGCCGCATGTCATACCTTTAGTCAAAGGAGAACTCCAGACAGAACTAACTTAACCCCTATCAATAGGGAGGTCAGACTGCTGTAACCCCCCAATGTCCAGAACAGGACCCCATTTGTCAGGGAGGTGCGTGTGTCGTCTACTGCTGGACGGCACACGTTGCATTCATTTCGGTGGGAGCCCTGGAGATGCCCTGTTGCTGTATTCGAGTCTCCTGGGCGCTCTCATTGAAATAAATGAAGCACACGCTGTCTGCTGGTAAACAATATGTGCTCCTCACTGACAGCCGGGGTCCCGTTCCAAAGATCGCGGGGGGTCCCAGTGGTTGGACCCCCCTGTGATCACCTGCTTATCCACTATCCTGTGGACAGGGGATAAGTAAGATTCGTCTGGAATTCTCCTTTAAGGGGCAGGATGAGCACCATATTTTTTTTTTCTGAGCCGTTTGGTTTATTAAAGGGGTACTCCAGTGGAAAACTTTTTTTTTTTTTTTTTTTTTTAAATCAACTGGTGCCAGAAAGTTAAACAAATTTGTAAATTACTTTTATTAAAAAATATTAATACTTCCAGTACTTTTAGCTGCTGAATACTACAAAGGAAATTCTTTTCTTTTGAAACACAGAGCTCTCTGCTGAATCACGACCACAGTGCTCTCTGCTGACATCCCTGTCCATTTTAAAAACTGTCTGAGTAGGAGAAAATCCCTGTAGCAAACATGCTGCTCTGGACAGTTCCTAAAAAGTAATTTACAAATCTGTTTAACTTTCTGGCACCAGTTGATTTAAAAAAAAGTTTTCCACCGGAGTACCCCTTTAACCCAAACGGCCCACAGCCTTTCTCCATTTTCTAGTGACAGTTCTTTTTAATGTAATTTCAATGTTTAAGAGTCTTGCACATGCTTGCTAAATTCTATTGAGATATCAACTGGCTGGACACATGTTCCATGACTTTTTGTAATTATTCCAGAAATCTAATTGAAGTCTCCCAATCAAGTGCAGACAAATGTATTTAACATATCACTTACGAATTTGCGGTTTGATCATGCGTAGGTTCGCAGCACAATACATTCTTAACCCCTTAAGGACCCGGGCTTTTTCAGTTTTTTCATTTTCAATTTTTCCTCCTTAACTTTAAAAAATCATAACTCTTAAAAATTTTCACCTAAAATTATATATAATGGCTTAATTTTTGCGTCACTAATTCTACTTTGTAATGACATTAGTCATTTTAGCCAAAAATCTACGGTGAAACGGGAAAAAAAATCAATGTGCGACAAAATTGATGAAAAAACACTATTTTGTAAGTTTTGGGGGCTTCTGTTTTTACGCAGTACATTTTTTGTCAAAAGTGATACCTTATCTTTATTCTGTAGGTCCATACAGTTAAAATGATACCCTACTTGTATAGGTTTGAATTTGTATCACTTCCGAAAAAAATCATGAATACATACAGGAAAATTTATACGTTTAAAATGGTAATATTTTGACCCCTATAACTTTTTTATTTTTCTGTGTTCAGGGCACTTTGAGGACTCATTTTTTGCGCCGTCATCTGAAGTTTTTAGCGGTACGATTTTTGTTCTGATCAGACTTTTTGATCACTTTTTATTCACTTTTTTGTGGTATAAAAAGTGATCAAAAATGCGCTATTTTGGACTTTGGAATTTTTTTGCGCGTACGCCATTGAACGAGCGGTTTAAAAAGCTTTATATTTTTATAATTCGGACATTTCCGCACCCGACGATACCACATATGTTTATTTTTATTATTATTTACATAATGTTTTTTTTATTTTTGGAAATGCCGGGTGATTCAAACTTTTATTAGGGGAAGGGATAACTGAAAGGGTTAATGATTTTTTTACACCTTTCTTATGCAATATTATAGCTCCTATAGGGGGCTATAATATTGCATTAACTGATCTTTTACTCTGATCCATCTCCATAGGAATGGATCAATCAGGGTTTTCGGCGATTGAATGCTCAAGCCTGGATCTCAGGCTTGATGCATTCATTCGGCGATCGGACAGCACAGGAGAAGGTAAGAAGACCTCCTCCTGTGCTACAGCTGTTCGGGATGCCGCGATTATACCGCGGCGATCCCGAACAGCTCCCTGAGCTAGCCGGGCACTTTTACTTTCGTTTTTAGCCGCGCGGCTCAGCTTTGAGCGCGCGGCTAAAGGGTTAATAGCGCACGGCACAGCGATCAGTGCCGCGCGCTATTAGAGGCGGGTCCCGGCTTCACTATGACGCCGGGCCCGCCGCGATATGATGCGGGGTCACCGTGTGACCCCGCGTTATATCGCAGGACCGGGACTCATGACGTATGCATACGTCATGGGTCCTTAAGAGGTTAATGATGATGATCGTGCAATATCTACCATTGAGCCCCAATCTTCTAGCCAGAAAACTATTTGTACAATACTAAAACCCGATCTTTGTACAATATTGTTATTTCAATATTTACAATATTCTGTGTATGGTATTATCAGGACTACCATCAGAAATTTTGGGGCCACTTACACATCTCAAAGCCTGGGCCCACACCCCACGTAGCCCGTACCTGAGTCAATTCCCAGAGCCTGCCCGCCATTTTCCTCATCGTCTATGTAAAAAATATTCATAGTGTTACTGACCGAATCCTGGAGTCATTCTCTTTCCTTTTCTTCTCTGTCTTGCGAAGACCATCATGAAGTCTTCTTCCAACCATGACTCGTCTCCACAGACAAACATATTAGGCTCAACACTTTTTCAGCACATTCCCCACCCTCCCCTACCCTCAGTGCCCAAAATAACACACTCCTTGCCCTGCATAGTATGAGGCGGTAGGCATGTTGGGGGGAAAGGGTAGGGGGATTGGGTGGTGGTGGGTAGGTAATTTCCCCTTCCCAATTAGGTAATGCTCCAATTAGAAAGGAAGGGAATTCCCCCATAAGGTAGTAGGTTGGTAATGCTCTCATTAGGTTGGTAGTAGGTAGGCAGTGGGTGATGTCCCCAGTAGATAATGCCCCCAAGTAGTTTGTTGGGAATACCCAAGTAGGTAGGTAATGCCCCAATTGGTAGGTAGTAGGTAATATCCCCTGTAGGTACTAGGTAATGCCTCCAGTAGGTAGATAGTAGGTAATGCCCCAGTAGTCAGTGCTCCCAGTAGGTAGTTCCCCATGTAGGTAGTGGCCCCAGGTAGGTCTTGCCCTCTGTAAGTAAATTCCCCAGATAGCTGTTCCCTGTATTAAAACACCCATGTAAGCTATATAGGTAGTATGTCGACCTCCTATTATCTTGGCAGTTAGTCCCTATATTAGCTAGGCAGAAACGTAGTAGATAGTCCCCCACATTAGCTAGGCAGCAGAAGTCCCCCACATTAGCTAGGCAGCAGGCCAGTGGCTCTTCACCCTGTCAAACTTCCCAGCAGAGGTATGCAGGAGACCGCTGTTTAACCTCTAAAGGACCCATGACGTACCGGTGCGTCATGAGTCCGCTCCCGATCTATAACGCGGGGCCATGGCGTGTGGCTAATAGCGCGCAGCACTGATCACGGTGCCCCGCGCTATTAACCCGGCAAAATCGCGGCATCCCGAACAGCTTACAAGACAGCCGGAGGGTCCTTACCTGCCTCCATGCTGTCCGATCGCCGAATGACTGCTCAGTGCCTGAGATCCAGGCATGAGCAGTCAAGCGGCAGTCAGTGGTTTATGAGAAACCACTGATCAATGTAAAAGATCAGTGTGTGCAGTGTTATATCTCCCTATGGGAACTATAACATTGCAAAAAACGCATACGGTTTTGCCGTATGGAACTGTATACATGTGCGTTTCCCATTGACGTCCCATTGAATGTTAAAAAAAAAAACGTATGAGGTTGCAATACGGTTTTTAAACTAGAGTCAAAACCATGGTTGAACACGGTTTGGAGTACTGTTAAAAACCGTATTGCAAGCAAACCGTACGCAACCATATGCATCAGGGTGCATACGGTTTGCAATGCTTTGCCTATTTTCAATACCGTTCCATACATTTTCACTAATGAAAACGCATGCGGGAACCGTAGTTGGAAAAACGTGATGTGAACCCAGCCTTAACCTCATAAGGATGTAGGGCGTACCTGTACGCCCTACGCCCGGTCCCGGTGTTTAAAAAGGGGTCACGCAGTGACCCTGCATCACACTGGCTCTGTCCCGGCTGCTAATCATAGCCGGGACCCTGGGCTAACAGCGCGCGGCATCGATCGTTGTGCTGCACGCTGTTAACCCTTCAGACGCGGCGATCAAAGTTGACCGCCACGTCTGAAAGTGAAAGTAAACGCTTCCCGGCAGCACAGTCGGGCTGATCGGGACATCGCGATAAAATCGCGATGTCCTGATCAGCTAGGACGCAAGCGGAGGTCTCCTTACCTGTCTCCGCGGGAGTCCTATCGGCGATTGATTGCTCCAAGCCTGAGCTACAGGCTTGAGCAATCAAGCCCCTATCTCACTGATCCCTGCAAAGCTATGGCTTTGCAGGGATCAGCATAGGAGATCAGTGTGTGCAGTTTTATAGGTCTCTATGGGAGCTATAGCATTGCAAAAAAAAAAAGTTAACAAAGGTCATTTAACCCCTTCCCTAATAAAACTGTGTCAATAAAAATAAACATATGTGGTATTTGCCGCATGCGGAAATGTCCTCGCTATAAAAATATATCGTTAAATAAATCGCATGGTCAAAATAATTCCAAAGTCCAAAATAGTGTATTTTTGGTCACTTTTTATCAATAAGTCCTATCATTGCAAAAATGTTACCGCTAAAAACATCAGATCATGGCGCAAAAAAATGAGCCCTCATACCACCCCATACGCGGAAAAATAAAAAAGTTATAGGGGTCAGAAGATGACAATTTTAAACGTTTAAATTTTTCCTGCATGTAGTTATGATTTTTTTCCGAAGTACGACAATATCCAACCTATATAAGTAGGGTATCATTTTAACCGTATGGACCTACAGAATAAAGAGAAGGTGCTATTTTTACTGAAAAATGTACTTTGTAGAAACAGAAGCCCCCAAAATTTACAAAATGCCTTTTTTTTTTCCGATTTTGTCTCACAATTATAATTGTTTTCCGTTTCGCCAACATTTTTGGGTAAAATTACTGATGTCATTACAAAGTAGAATTGGTGGTGCAAAAAATAAGCCCTTGTATGGATTTTAAGGTACAAAATTGAAAGAGTTATGATTTTTTAAAGGTAAGGAGGGAAAAAACAAAAATGCAAAATGAGAAAAACCCTGGGTCCTTAAGGGGTTAAACAGCGATCTTCTGCTTCTGTACTGCGGCTGCCTCAGTGTAGTGTAGCGGGAGCCCGAGCTCCTTACTGGGGTACTGACTGTACCCCCCCTGACGATGGCCTGGGTGTTATACACTTAATATATGTATATATTTTCGAGAGTTTAGATTTTGCAAACCTTGTGTTGTATTTGTATATAGCAGCTGCTATGTGTTCACTTGGGACAAACATTTGCTCCTTTCTTTTTATCAGATGACTTGTAAGTAAAGCTCACTTTTCACATGACTTATATTACTGTCTGAACATGTCTCCCATCCAGGCTGCTGAAGGTTAAACCTGAGGAGCGTCTCACTATTGAAGGAGTTCTGGACCACCCTTGGCTGAACTCTACTGAAGCTCTTGATAACATTTTGCCATCTGCACAAATGATGATGGATAAGGTTGGAATTACTTGTTTAATAAGTGTACAGATTGTAGAATTAGGTATGCAAGCGGGGCTTGGATTTTTTTATGGTTTGTATTTGTACAGCAAGGCATTCGCTGCTCATCCAAGCAATGATTTTCCATCATTGTTAAATGTTTCTCATGATCACATTGAGGATCAGATATTTTCATTTTACAAGACCTAAATTATTTGTCCATATTTGTGAATTTTGATTCACATATACAATATGTCTACTTTATGTTTGCATCATAAAATTGACAAATTTTTACTTTTGGAAGACATCAGAGGGCTTCAAAGTTCAGCAGCAATTTTCCAATTTTCCACAAAATTTTCAAACTCACACTTTTTCAGGGACCAGTTCAGGTTTGAAGTGGATTTGAACGGTCTTCATATTAGAAATACCCCATAAATGTCCCCATTATAAAAACTACACCCCCCAAAGTATTCAAAATGACATTCAGTCAGCGTTTTAACCCTTTAGGTGTTTCACAGAAATAGCAGCAAAGTGAAGGAGAAAATTCACAATCTTCATTTTTTACACTCGCATGTTCTTGTAGACCCAATTTTTGAATTTTTACAAGGGGTAAAATTTATACTTGTATTTGTAGCCCAATTTATCTCTAGTAAGCACATACCTCATATGTCTATGTGTTCGGCGGGCGCAGTAGAGGGCTCAGAAGCGAAGGAGCAACAAGGGGATTTTGGAGAGTACGTTTTTCTGAAATGGTTTTTGGTGCCAGAACAGCAAAAAAAAAAACACATGGCATACCATTTTGGAAACTAGACCCATTGAGGAACGTAACAAGGAATACAAGGAATAAATCACTAAAATGTGTGTTTCCCCCCCCAAATTTCACATTTTTGCAAGGGTTAATAGCAGAAAATACCCCCCAGAATTTGTAACCCCATCTCTTCTGAGTATGGAGGTACCCCATAAGTGGACGTGAAGTGCACTACGGGCGAACTACAATGCTCAGAAGAGGAGGAGTCATATTTGGCTTTTTGAGAGCAAATTTTGGTCGGGGGGCATGTCGCATTTAGGAAGCCCCTATGGTGCCAGAACAGCAAAAAAAACACATGGCATACCATTTTGGAAACTAGACCCCTTGAGGAACGTAACAAGGAATAAAGTGAGCCTTAGGGGGGTTTCACGACTTTTGCATATGTGTAAAAAAAAAAAATAATTGTTTCCCCCCAAATTTCACATTTTTGCAAGGGTTAATAGCAGAAAATACCCCCCAAAATTTGTAACCCATTATGGAAATACCCCATGTGTGGACGTCAAGTGCCCTGCGGTCGAACTACAATGCTCAGAAGAGGAGGAGCGCCATTGAGCTTTTGAAGAGGGAATTTGTTTGGAATGGTAGTCAGGGGCCATGTTCGTTTACAAAGCCCCCCGTGGTGCCAGAACAGTGGACCCCCCCACATGTGACCCCATTTTGGAAACTACACCCCTCACAGAATTTAATAAGGGGTGCAGTGAGTATTTACACCCCACTGGCATTTGACAGATCTTTGGAACAGTGGGCTGAGCAAATGGGAAAATTTTAATTTTTCATTTTCACGGACCACTGTTCCAAAAATCTGTCAGACACCTGTGGGGCGTAAATGCTCACTGTACCCCTTATTACATTACGTGAGGGGTGTAGTTTCCAAAATGGGGTCACATGTTGGGGGGTCCATTGTTCTGGCACTATGGGGGCTTTGTAAACACACGTGGCCTTCAATTTCGGACACCTTTTCTCTTCAAAATCCCAATGGCTCTTCCTCCGCCGAGCACTTTACATCCACATTTGGGGTATTTTCTTACTCAGAAGAAATGGGGTTCCAAATTTTGGGGGGCTTTTTTCTTATTTTCCCTTGTGAAAATGAAAAATTTAGGGTAACACCAGCATTTTAGTGAAAAAAAATAATTTTTTTAATTTTCCCATCCAACTTTAACGAAAATTTGTCAAACACCTGTGGGGTGTTAAGGCTCACTATACCCCTTGTTACATTCCGTGAGGGGTGTAGTTTCCAAAATGGGGTCACATGTCTGTATTTTTTTGCGTTTGTCAGAACCGCCGTAAAATTAGCCACCCCTGTGCAAATCACCAATTTAGGCTTCAAATGTACATAGTGCGCTCTCATTCCTGAGCCTTGTTGAGCATTTTACGCCCACATATGGGGTATTTCCGTACTCAGGAGAAATTGCGTTGCAAATTTTGGGGGTATTTTTTTCCTTTTACCTCTTGTAAAAATAAAAAGTAAAGGGCAACACCAGCATGTTAGTGTAAAAAAAATTTTTTTTTTTTACACTAACAGGCTGGTGTAGACCCCAACTTTTCCTTTTCATAAGGGGTAAAAGGAGAAAAAGCCCCCCAAAATTTGTAGTGTAATTTCTCCTGAGTACGGAGATACCCCATATGTGGCCCTAAACTGTTGCCTTGAAATACGACAGGGCTCCGAAGTGAGAGAGCGCCATGCGCATTTGAGGACTAAATTAGGGATTGCATAGGGGTGGACATATGGGTATTCTACGCCAGTGATTCCCAAACAGGGTGCCTCCAGCTGTTGCTAAACTCCCAGCATGCCTGGACAGTCAGTGACAGTCAGTCAGTGGAAATGCTGGGAGTTATTGTTTTGCAACAGCTGAAGGCTCCGTTTTGGAAACACTGCTGCACAATACGTTTTCAATTTTTATTGGGGGGGGGGGGGGGACAGTGTAAGGGGGTGTATATGTTGTGTTTTACCCTTTATTATGTGTTAGTGTAGTGTTTTTAGGGTACATTCACACTGGCGGCGGTTTACAGGAAGCTTACCGCTAGGAGTTTGCGCTGCGGCGAAAAATTTGCTGCAGCTCATACTTGAAGCAGAAGACTTACTGTAAGCCTGCCCGTGTGAATGTACCATATACGTTCACATGGGGGGGGGGGGGGGGCAAACCTCCAGCTGTTTCAAAACTACAACTCCCAGCATGTACTGACAGACTATGCAGGCTGGGAGTTGTACTTTTGCAACAGCTGGAGGCACACTGGTTGGAAAACCTTCAGTTAGAACCTAACTTAATATTTTCCAACCAGTGTGCCTCCAGCTGTTGCAAAACTACAACTCCCAGCATGTACTGATCATCGAAGGGCATGCTGGGAGATGTAGTTATGCAACAGCTGGAGGGATCACAACTACAACTCCCAGCATGCTGGGATTTGCAGTTTTGCAACATCTGGAGAGCTACAGTATAGAGACCACTGCAAACTGTGGCCCTCCAGAATCTGCAAAACTACAAATCCCAGCATGCCCAGACAGCAAACAGTTGTGTGAGCATGCTAGGAGTTGTAGTTTTGCAAGATCTGGAGGGCTATAGTTCAGAGACTACCATATAGTGGTCTCAAACTGTAGCCCTCCAGCTGTTTCAAAACTACAACTCCCAGCATGCCCAAACAGCTTTCTGGGCATGCTGGGAGTTGTAGTTTTGCAACATCTGGAGTGCTACAGTATAGAGACCACTATATAGTGGTCTCTGACTGCAGCCCTCCAGATGTTGCTAGGCAACTTACCGGCTTCCATCGGATCCAGGGAGCTTGCTGCACGACATCGCCGATCTTTAACGCCGATCGTCACCCGCAGCCTCCGCAGATCGGTAAGTGGACTCCGGTGCCGGTCCTCTGTTGGTTCCCCGTTCTGCCCCGCCTATTGTGGGTGGGCAGGACAGGGAAAACGAAAGTTAACCCCCCCCGCCCCCGATCTGCTATTGGTGGTCGCGTCTAGACCACCAATAGCAGGGATAGGAAGGGTGGCACCCCTGCCACCTCACTCCTGTGCCTTCAGGGGGGATTGTGGGTGTCTTAGACACCCGCGATCCCCCTTATATTCCGGGTCACCATAGACCCGTAATGACCCGGAATTGCACAAATCGCAAGTGTGAATTCACTTGCGATTTGCGCCGATCGCCGACATGGGGGGGTCTGATGACCCCCCCTGGGCATTTGCGCGGGGTGTTTGCTGATATCAGCAGTCACCCCGGTCCAGTCCCTGCGCGACGGGGACCGAAATTCCCACGGGTGTACAGGTACGCCCTTGATCCTTAAGTACCAGGGAGCAAAGGCGTACCTGTACGCCCTTGGTCCTTAAGGGGTTAACAAAGACAGGAGTACTGTGACATCATTCACAATAGCTGAAGCTCAGAGCTCAGCCTCCCCCTCCCTGTAGAATAACTTATTCACAGACACGCTCCAATTATGTCAGGGGGTCATCCCCAGAACATTTCTTCTGTGTCCATAGGACTAGCTGTATAGCATATCTCTAAAAGGACAGCTCCGGCAAAATGGCTGCCCCCGTAATAATGGGCTAAAGATTAAATATAAAAATTACAGTCAGGAAAAAAAGGGAAATAATTGGAAAAAACATGTTTCACTATTTGGCTTTAATCAGTAAAGAAAAAAATTTAAGTGATACATTGTCTGTAAGTTCTTAGGCCTCTTTCTCATCATCGTCATGAAACTTTGTTTGCTAACTTGGTTTCACACACTAATAACGGGGCTGGGTGGAGGGTGTGAAACCGGACACCCTTCAGATTCAGACAGCTCCCCTTCACATTGAATTGGGTTCTTCATTTTTCTGTTAGGTGTCCGTTATTTTGCAGGATTTTTACGGGGAAAAAAACTGGTGTGCAGGATTATTTTTCTTCGATAAATTCTCATTTTCACAGAATCGGCGAACAAATCTCCTTACGTTCATGTGAACTTAGCCTTAATATGATGCATTGCTTTCGTATAGTCACCAGAGTTAAACAGTAAATCCCAGACCACTTTTTACAGAGCTTCTGTGCATCCATAAGACAGCACTAGCTGGACAGTTTAAATCTACTCCTAAAGGGAATGCAAAATCAGAAAATGGCACACTGCACTACACTATTTTATCGGTGAAGGTCTAGATAAGCCAGGATCATTGTACACCCAGACTAGGCTATATCATTGTCAATGAACTCTTCTGACAGTTCACATAAAGCACATCCACCCAGTTGCACTTTCTATACAGACAATACAGAAAGGACATGACTCAAATATGACCAACCCCAGGAGCGGAATAAAAAATTGTGATATGGGATAAGTGGGAGTCTGACTATCATGACCTCAATCAATAAAAAGATCATGCATCCCTTGTTCTGTGATTGAAGGGAAGAGCAGTGCACATGTTAAGCCACTGCTCCATTAAAGGGGTACTCCAGTGGAAAAACATTATTATTATTTTTTTTTTTTAAATCAACTGGTGCTAGAAAGTTACAGATTTGTAAATTCTGTTAAAATGTTTTAATCCTTCCAGTACTTATCAGCTGCTGTATGCTACAGAGGAAGTTTAGTTGTTATTTTCTGTCTGACCACAGTGCTCTGTGCTGACACCTCTATGCGTGTCAGGAACTGTCCAGAGTAGGAGAAAATCTTCATAGCAAACCTATTCTGCTATGGACAGTGCCTGACATGGACAGACGTGTCAGCAGAGAGCTCTGTGGTCAGACTGAAAACAAATTCGAAAAGAAAATGACTTCCTGTAGAGCATTCAGCAGCTGGCAAGTACTGGAAGGATTAAGATTTTTATTTAGAAGTAATTTACAAACCTGTTTTAACTTTCTAGCACCAGTTGATTTAAAAAAAAATAGTTTTCCACTGGAGTACCCCTTTAATTCTCTATGGGACTTCCAAACTTGCCACGCAGTAAACCACTGCCACTACATTCTCTACATGTGCTGCCACTACATTCTCTACATGTGCTACCACTACATTCTCTTGGGGAACAATAGACCTTTGGTCTCCTGATCGGTGGAGGTACCAGTTGTTTTTTGCCCCTCACTGATCAGCTAGTTATTCCCTATGTTGTGGATAGGAGATAACTAGAGTACCTGTCATCAAACTATATTTTCTAAACTAACTCAGATTATATTCCCTAATTACTTCTAACAACCCTCCTGCCCTTAAAAAAAAGCTTTGTATCATATCTTTCCCCTTGCTCACATTGAGTGAGCTCCTGCCAGGATAAAGTCGGCGTTCCCTAGCAGGGGAGTTTAGTCTCCTGCTAGCCCGGGAGAAGAACATACTAACTGTTTGACTTGCGGTAGGGAACAGAACAGAACCACCTAGTGGCCGTTTTTTTAAATCACATTAAAAACATACATTTGCAGGCGGGGCCGGCGATGACATATCACCGGGCACCCGCTGCAACTGTCAGGAGCTGAGCTGCTCTCCGATTCTGACAGTTAACCCATTCAGTGCTTCGCTCAATGTGTCCGCAGCAGCGGTTGACGGTGACAGAGGGAGTGAGCTCCCTCTGTTCTCCAATGAGACCCCATGATGCGATCACAGGGTCTCATTGGTAGCCATGGCAACCAGGGACTTTCGAACGGCCCCTGGTTACCTTGCTACGGAAGCCGATCAGGCTATGCCAGAGATCTGCTATGCGCCTCAGTGAAACACTGTCAGCGTTCACTGTCAGGCATGATACACTGCAGTACAGATATAAATAAAATAAAAAATTAAAAAGTACATTTTTTTTTATTCCCCCCCCCCCATATTTTGTACGTACTACTAAAAATGCCAACTCATCCCGAAAATAATGTGCCCTCACAAAACGTTTTCAGTATAAAAGAACAAAATTACGTGGCAACATATAAACATTATTTTTTGGTTCATCATATTTATACTATAAAAACTCTTCTTGATAAGAAAAAATCAAGTACATAAATGAGGTATCGCCATAATCTTACCGATCTGCAGAATCAAATTATCATGTCATTTATACCGCACACTGAACACCAAAAAAAATTAAAAGTAGGGGTAATCTTGCCAAAATTACTTTTTTTTTTTTTGTAAATCCTGTCTAACTAAAAATTTTATAAAAAGTGATCAAAATCTCAGATGTATTCCAAAATAGTACAATTGAAAACTGCAAGTTGTCACGCAAAAAACAAGCACTCCCAAAGCTCCATTGGTGAAAATATAAAAACGTTAGGGTGGGTTCACACCACGATTTTCTATACAGTTTTTAGATACGTTTAAAAAAAAAAAAAAAAAAAAAAAAAAAAAAAAAAACGTATGCAACCGTTTTTATGGACAGAAAACCGTGGCCTACCACGTGGTTTTTGGTCCAGGTATTGACCCACATACGTGTTTTTTTTTTTTTTTTTTTTTTTTTTTTTTAACATGGGAGTCAATGGGAACTGTACAGAACTGTATGTGTGTATGGTTCCAACCAGTATTTACCATACGGTTTTCGACTTTGAACAGTTTTTTTTCTTGGAATTTCAATCAAACAAGTTAAACTTTATCAATAATGGAGTGAAAAGTTCAAAACGTATACGTTTTTTTTCTTAAAAAACGGATACAACCGGACATCACTTTTCAAACCGTATACGGTTTTCAACCATATACAGAAAAAACTTTGTACACACGTTTTGATACAGTTTAGTCAGGTTTTGAGGAATCCGTTCGTTTTTTTATCAAAAACCTGAAAAAAAAACTGTATTGCACAAACATGGTGTGAACCCACCCTTACAGATTTTAGAATAGGGTGACACTAACTAACTAATTAAAAAGTAGGAAGACCCAAAATTCACATGGTGCTCCTTCATATCTGAGGCCTGTGTGGGAGTCATGGAGCACTCTTGGGCCACATAGGGATGTTCCTAAATACATCAGAATTAGGGGAATAAAAAGTTGCATTTCTCAATCAGCACCTGCTGTTTTAAAGAAAAAAAAATTGCAAAATAATATATTGGCAAGAAAAATAGAATTTTTTAAATTTCCACTTTGCTTTCATTTACATGAAACACCTAAAGGGTAATTAAACTTCCCATATGTCATTTTGATTATTTTAAGAGGGCATTTTTTATAATGGGGTGATTTATGGGTGTATCAAATCTACTTCAGAACTGAACTGGTCCATGAAAATATCTGATTTTGAAATGTTATCATAAATGTTGAAAATTGATGCCAAACTTCTAAGCCCCATAACGTCCTTATAAAGTAAAAGGACATTTAACAAATGATGCCAACATAAAGTAGCCATATTGTAAATGTGAATTCATTGTAAAAAGGAAACAGCCCTCAATGGTCTCTACAGGGAAAAGCTGGGACTGGTGGTAGTGTTATGATGGTAGTAATAATGGTATGGTAGTAAAAATTGGTTAACATAAAATTATAAATAAATATATAAATAAATAAAAAATATATCAAATATATAGTGATAATGGTGAGAATTAAGAAAAAGGAAAGGAAAAGGGGTAATAAAGAGATAAAGGACAAGGGGGAGAGACAAGAGGGGCAGGGTAAGGAAGGAGAAGGGTAGAGAGTAAAACAGTAAATAGAGTAGGGAGAAATGATCTGACCACTACTAAATAAATAGCTGATAAAATATTCAATATATTAATAGTTATTAAGGATGTCGCAGGGCCCTTGCGATTCCCTTCTACACATAGTGATAAAAAAATGGTATATAAGCAGTAATAACAATATAGGAAGTATTACAATCCCCTGTTGTGCAAAATATGCAATGGTCCTACAGATATATGTCCGTGTTGTAATATTCCTGTAAGGGAAAAAAAAAAAGGAAAGCAATATGTCCAATCCTGTAAATCGGGCAATCCTATGAAAAGGTGTATACCACTATCTTGTAATGGTTGGCAAATGCACTGTTCCTTTATGCTGGGTGGAGAAAGATGTGATCACAGTATTATTGTCATAACAAAAGTTCACAGTGTACGTTCACAGTATTGGCTGCTATGCAGCTTGCATTCCTGTTAAGACTGTGTCCCACTCACCCATCCGGCTGGGCACTGGCGTGGCACGCTGTCCTCTCTGCTCGTACTGCTCGCGGCAACTCCAGCTGTGCGGGGCAGTTGCTGTATAGGCAAGCAGCCCCGCTCAGCGAGAGAGCAGGAGCGGTGTCCTTGTGAGCAGAAGCGGTGTCCTTGTATCGGGGCTCGGGTGCGGCATCCCCGTGTGCGCTGTCAGTTGCACCAGATGATGCTGAGCGCGCTCAGGTGGTGGAAAAGGCACTTGGTTTGAATAATGGCCAAAAAACAAGTGAAGATGTACTTGTAAATGATGATCTCTGTCTGGGAGAAGTCACTTGGTATAGGATAGATATTGTAATACATGGCTAGATGCATTTCAGGAGGCTCCTCCTTTCCTCAGTAGCTGTACAATACTGGTAGTTGTGGTCCTTTATATGCCATTAAATCAGTAAGTGGTCTGATCAATGAAAGGTAGGGTAAGAAAGTAGAAGAGTAAGGGTAAAAGGGAAACCCGGAAAAAGAATCCAAAAACAGTAGAAGGTTTGTTACAATGTGTATAGAAGATGAAAGCATATGGACATATTCAGAGAAAAAAGAAAATATATGAACTATACAAAAGTAGATGTGGATAGAGGGTGATGGTGGCATGTAAAAACAGCATATGAGTCAGAAAATAAAGAGAATAAGAGAGAAATATAAAAGTAAAAATAAGATAAAAGGAGAATAAAAATAGATATGAAGATGGGATGAATTGTGATCTCGCGAAGACTTGGGCAATTACGCCACTGTCCCCTCTGCTCGTACTGCTCGCGACGGGGAGAAGTCACTTGGTATAGGATAGATGTTGTAATACATGGTTAGACGCGTTTCAGGAGGCTCCTCCTTAACTCAGTAGCTGTACTTTACTGGTAGTTGTGGTCCTTTATATGCCATTAAATCAGTAAGTGGTCTGATCAAAGAAAGGTAGGGTAAGAAAGTAGAAGAGTAAGGGTAAAAGGGAAACCCGGAAAAAGAATCCAAAAACAGTAGAGGGTTTGTTACAATGTGTCTAGAAGGTGAAAATATATGGACATATTCAGAGAAAAAAGAAAATATATGAACTATACAAAAGTAGATGTGGATAGAGGGTGAGGGTGGCATGTAAAAACAGCATATGAGTCAGAAAATAAAGAGAATTAGAGAGAAATATAATAGTAAAAATTAAGATAAAAGGAGAATAAAAATAGATATGAAGATGGGATAAATTGTGATCTCACTAAGACTTGGGCAATTACGCCGCAGTGGAAAAGTGGGGGTAATATTTTACTCCACTAAGGCATTATAACCGAAAAATTGTGCAATAGTGCGTGGTTCAAATGCAATATATATACAGTGGGGATCAAAAGTTTGGGCACCCCAGGTAAAAATTTGTATTAATGTGCATAAAGAAGCCAAGGAAAGATGGAAAAATCTCCAAAAGGCATCAAATTACAAATTAGACATTCTTATAACATGTCAACAAAAGTTTGATTTTATTTCCATCATTTACACTTTCAAAATAACAGAAAACAGAAAAATGGCGTCTGCAAAAGTTTGGGCACCCTGCAGAATTTATAGCATGCACTTCCCCCTTTGCAAAGCTGAGACCTGCCAGTGTCATGGATTGTTCTCAATCATCTTCTGGGAAGACCAGGTGATGTCAATCTCAAAGGTTTTAAATGCCCAGACTCATCTGACCTTGCCCCAACAATCAGCACCATGGGTTCTTCTAAGCAGTTGTCTAGAAATCTGAAACTGAAAATAGTTGACGCTCACAAAACTGGAGAAGGCTATAAGAAGATGGCAAAACGTTTTCAGATGTCAATATCCTCTGTTCGGAATGCAATTAAGAAATGGCAGTCATCAGGAACAGTGGAAGTTAAAGCAAGATCTTGAAGACCAAGAAAAATATCAGACAGAACAGCTCGCAGGATTGTGAGAAAAACAATTCAAAACCCACGTTTGAGTGCACAATCCCTCCAGAAAGATCTGGCAGACACTGGAGTTGTGGTACACTATTCCACTATATAGAGATACTTGTACAAATATGGTCTTCATGGAAGAGTCATCAGAAGAAAACCTCTTCTACGTCCTGACCACAAAAATCAGCATTTGAACTTTGCAAATGAACATATGGACAAGCCTGATGCATTTTGGAAACAAGTTCTGTGGACTGATGAGGTTATAATTGAACTTTTTGGCCGGATGAGCAAAGGTACGTTTGAAGAAGAAGGGGGACAGAATTTAATGAAAAGAACCTCTGTCCAACTGTTAAGCATGGGGGTGGATCAATCATGCTTTTGGGTTGTATTGCAGCCAGTGGCACAGGGAACATCTCACGAGTAGAAGGAAAAATGGATTCAATAAAATTACAGCAAATTTTGGATGCTAACTTGATGCCATCTGTGAAAAAGTTGAAGTTACAGAGCGGATTGCTTCTACAAATGGATAATGATCCTAAACACACCTCAAAATCCACAGAGGTTTACATCAAGAGGCGTAAACTGAAGGTTTTGCCATGGCTTTCACAATCTCCTGACCTCAACATAATTGAAAATCTATGGATAGACCTTAAAAGAGCAGTGCGTGACAGACAGCCCCGAAATCTCAAAGAACTGGAAGACTTTTGTAAGGAAGAATGGGCAAAGATACCTCAAACAAGAATTGAAAGACTCTTGGCTGGCTACAAAAAGCGTTTACAAGCTGTGATACTTGCCAAAGGGGGCAGTACAAGATATTAACTCTGCAGGGTGCCCAAACTTTTGCAGATGCCATTTTTTTGTTTTCTGTTATTTTGAAAGTGTAAATGATGGAAATAAAATCTAACTTTTGTTGACATATTATAAGAATGTCTAATCTGTAATTTGATGCCTTTGGGAGATTTTTCCATCTTTCCTTGGCTTCTTTATGCACATTAATACAAATTTTTACCTGGGGTGCCCCAATTTTTGATCCCCACTGTAGTGCAAAATAGATGATATTTTGTCATAATCTTCCTGAGGTGGAGGGTGAAAGTCAGTGTCAGTATGTAGAGACTATAAAAAAAAAAAAAAAAAATGATGCGGCGTAATTGCCCAAGTCTTAATGGATCACAATTTATCCCATCCATTCCATCTTCATATCTATTTTTATTTTCATTTTATCTTATTTTAACTTTTATATTTTTCTCTTTATTTTCTGACTCCTATGCTGTTTATCACATGCCACCATCACCCTCTATCCAAATCTACTTGTATAGTTCAAATTTTTTTTCCTCAGAATATTTCCATATATTTTCACCTTCTATACACATTGTAACAAACACTCTACTGTTTTTGGATTCTTTTTCACGGTTTTCCTTTTACCCTTACTCTTCTACTTTCTTACCCCATTCCTTGAATTACTACCTTTCTTTGATCAGACCACTTACTGATTTAACGGTATATGAGAACCACAACTACCAGTATAGTACAGCTACTGAGGAAAGGCGGAGCCTCCTGAAACGCGTCTAGCCGTGTATTACAACACCTATCCTATACCAAGTGACTTCTCCCCTACAGAGATCATCATTTACAAGTACATCATCACTTGTTTCTTGGCCATTATTCAAACCCAGCGCCTTTTCCACCACCTGAGCGCGCTCAGCATCATCTGGAGCAACTGACAGCACACACGAGGACACTGCTCCTGAGCCCCAATACGAGGACACTGCTTCTGCTTACGAGGACACCGCTCCTGCTCTCAAGCGCTCTCTGCCTGGGGCTGCTTACCTATACAGAAGCTGGAGGTGCCGCAAGCAGTATGAGCAGAGGGGACAACATGCAACACCAGTGCCCAGCCGGACGGGTGAGTGGGACACAGTCCCAACATCTTTCTTAACAGGAACGCAAGCTGCATAGCAGCCAACACTGTGAACGTGCACTGTGAACTTTTGTTATAACAATAATACTGTGATCACATCTTTCTCCACCCAGCATAAAGGAACAGTGCATTTGCCAACTATTACAAGATAGTGGTATACACCTTTTCATAGGATTGAACATATTGCTTTTGCCATTTTTTTTTCCCTTACAGGAATATTACAACACGGACATATATCTGTAGGACCATTGCATATTTTGCACAACAGGGGATTGTAATACTTCCTATATTGTTATTGTTTTTACTGCTTATATACCATTTTTTTATCACTATGTGTAGAAGGGAATCGCAAGGGCCCTGCAACATCCCTAATCACTATTAATATATTGCATATTTTATCAGCTATTTATTTAGTAGTGGTCAGATCATTTTTCCCTACTCTATTTACTGTTTTACTCTTTACCCTTCTCCTTCCTTACCCTGCCCCTCTTGTCTCTCCCCATGTCCTTTATCTCTTTATTACCCCTTTTCCTTTCCTTTTTCTTAATGCTCACCATTATCACTATATATTTTATATATTTATTTATTTATAATTTTATGTTAACCAATTTTTTTTCCCCCTTACAGAAATATTTATTACAACACGGACATATATCTGTAGGACCATTGCATATTTTGCACAACAAGATTATAATACTTCCTATATTGTTATTGTTTTTACTAGGGCTGTCCCGATAACGATACGATGGGGGCAGCTGCACCCAGCTGTTTCACCGCTACAACTCCCAGCATGCCCTGACAGCCGATAGAGGTCAGGGCAAGCTGGGAGTTGTAGTGGTGAAACAGCTGGAGGCACCCTGTGCAGATAAACGAAGGGCGGAAGTCGGCCCCACAGCAGGCATCGGTGAAGTTGTGAGCACACTACCAGGCAGACGAAAAGACATTTTTTATATAGTAAAAAATAAATTTTAAAGCAGGGAGGGGGTTAGGGAGAGATGGGCAATAGGCAGGGACAGAAGAAAAAAAAGAAAGATGGTGGGAGCTACCCTTTAATGCCAAAATTGGCCTGGTCCTGAAGGGGTTAACAGCAAGTAAATAGCAAAGTGTCTTTATAATTACAAAGTAACAATATATTAAAAAGTTTGGTGACAGATACTCTTTTTAACCCTGTGGTAGGTATGTTGCATGCAGTGAGAATGTCCAGCTATTAGACAGTGGTTTGTATCATATTTGTGATTTTTTTTTTTTTATGAAGCTGACCATCCTCTAAGTGTTGTGATGTCATAATTTTTGCCAGGGGTTGTATATCTATACATATACTTTCCTTGACTTTTAGTCTCACTTAGACATGACTTGCAGCTTGTTACTCAGTTCTAAGGGATGGTATCTCCTTGTTGTGGGTGTATAGTAAAGGACAAGTGTTCTTCACTTGTCAGCACAGTATCCCATTAAACACTCATCCTCTGTCCTCACTTGTGAGGCGGCTGTGTCTTTGGGGAGCTTCAAAGGAACTCATTAAAATGTGTACTGTTTTCCATTGCAGGCCGTGGTTGCCGGGATACAACAAGCCCATGCTGAGCAGCTTGCCAACATGAGAATTCAAGATCTTAATGTTAACTTGAAACCATTAAATATTGTCAATAATCCTATTTTGCGGAAAAGAAAACTGTTGGGGTAAATATTGTCCTACCTTATTTTGTTAAATTAAAGTTTAAAGGGGAACTCCGCCCCTAGACATCATATCCAAAGGTTTAGAATGTCGGGTGTAGCACTGGAGGCTCGTGATGTCACGGCCGCGCCCCTGCTTGTGATGTCACAGCCACGCCCCCTCAATGCAAGCCTATGGGAGAGGGCGTGACGGCCATCACGTTCCCTCCCATAGACTTGCATTAAGGGGACATGGCCGTGACGTCACGGCTTATAAAATCATGGCTTTGTCCATGGCCGTGACATCATGGCTTATAAAATCATGGCTTTGTCCAAGCTGAAGCACAGGCATGGACAAAGTCCACTATGTGAGGGTGGGCTAGCACTTCTCTGTGTCTGATGGGACAGGAGAGAGTACAGAGCAGTACTTTCAGACAGGAGAGAGTACAGAGCAGTACTTTCAGACAGGAGAGAGCACAGAGGAGTCCTATCAGACAGGAGAGAGCACAGAGGAGTCCTATCAGACAGGAGAGAGCACAGAGTACTTTCAGACAGGAGAGAGCACAGAGGAGTACTTTCAGACAGGAGAGAGCACAGAGGAGTCCTATCAGACAGGAGAGAGCACAGAGGGTTGCTATCAGACAGGAGAGAGCACAGAGGAGTTCTGTCAGACAGGAGAGAGCACAGAGGAGTACTAGCCCATAGACTATGTCCATGCCTGTGCTTCAGCTTGGACAAAGCCATGATTTTACAAGCCATGATTTCTATAAAAAGGAAATAACATTTTCTTATGAAGTATATTAGAAAAATGTTTTGCAAAGATGTACAACATATAAAAGTTTTTTGTATCTGACAGTGCCCATTTAAATCCAGCCCAGGTTTGGTTCATATCAGTGTTCTGAAGCTCGGTTTGCTTGTTCCGTTAGTTTGACTGAGCTTTAGCAGGGGGGAAAAAAAACTGCATATCTGGTTTTCTTCTCAGCTAAAATCCTAAAATAACGGGCATCTAATGGAACCCCGACAGACTCAGTTTAAAGTGCATGGGGCCTGTCTAGTTCCTTTTAATGCCCACTGTCACAACCTTCACAGCAACACTCTTAAAGGGGTAGTCCAGTGGTGAAAAACTTATCCCCTATCCTAAGGATAGGGGATAAGTTTGAGATCGCAGGGGGTCCGACCGCTGGGGCCCCCTGCGATCTCTCTGTACGGGGCCCCGACTCTCCGCCCAGATAGCGGGTGTCGACCCCCGCACGAAGCGGCGGCCGACACGCCCCCTCAATACATCTCAATGGCAGAGCCGGAGATTGCCGAAGGCAGCGCTTCGGCTCTGCCATAGAGTTGTATTGAGGGGCGTGTCGGCCGCCGCCTCGTGCGGAGGTCGACACGCCCCCTTCCCGTGGGCTGTCGGGGCCACGTACAGGAGATCGCAGGGGGCCCCAGCGGTCGGACCCCCGCGATCTGCAACTTATCCCCTATCCTTAGGATAGGGGATAAGTTGCTCACCACTGGACTACTCCTTTAAGTGCCCCAACTTTTTTGACACCTCTAAAAGATTTAAAGAAAATAAATACAGCTGTGAAATCAGGGAAACACCCCGTGGCTACATATTAAAAGCTATAAAACCTGACCACAGGTCATGTTTCAGTGGATTATTATTCTAGGGTAACCTCTTTTTTATTAGGCATCCAGGTGATTTGTTTTAAAGTCTACACCTTAGATGTATATTGCACATATATATTGCACATTGTTTTTCACAAAATAAAAACGCAATATGAATACACTAAAATGGCCTCTATTGCATTGCCTTGTAAAAGAAACTATTCAATCATTGTTGGTTCATATCAGTTTTTGCTCCCATTTCCAGCTTATTTGAGTTCATCTTTGATAAATACATTCAGAAAGTTTTCCGACAATTTACTCAGTACTTAGTTGAAGCACCATTGACAATTACTGCCTCCAGTCTTCTTTGGTATGATGTCACAAGGCTGTAACACCTACATTTGGATATTTCCTGCCATTCTTCTCTACAGATCCTCTAAAGCCCTGTAAAGTTGGATACGGGCATTCAATTGGGTTCAAGTCAGGGCTTTGACTGGGCCTCTCAGTGGCGTGTAGGGATTGTTTTGGGCAGGTGATCAGCAGTGTCTGGTTTCCTTCAAATATGAAGCTTAAAATTGAGGCCAAAAGGCTCAATATTTTTTTCATCAGACCAGAGAATCTTGTTTCTCACAGTCCTTTTAGGAGCTTTTTTTTTGCAAACTCGGGACAGGCTTTCATTTGTCTCTTAGTGAGAAAAAGCTTTTTTCTGACCACTCTACCATAAAGCCCAGATTGGTAGAGTGCTGCAGTGGTTGTTGACCTTCTGGAAGTTTCTCCCATCTGCACACAGAATCTCAACCAGAGTGACCATTGTGTTCTTGGTCACCTTTCTTACCAAGGCCCTTCTCCAATGAGAACTTAGTTTGGTGGGGCGACCTGCTCTAGAAAGAGTCACGATTGTTCCAAACTTCTTACATTTAAGAATTAAGGCCACTTGAGAACTTCACAATCCAGTATCTGAGCTCTACAAGCAGTTATTTCCGCCTCATGGCTTTTTCTCTGATATGCATTGTCAGCTGTGAGACCTTATATAAACAGAGCTGTATCTTTCCAAATCATGTCCAATCACCTGAATTTACCACAGGTGACAGCAACACCTTAAAGATGATCAAGACAAATCAGAGGTCCCCAGAGCTAAAAGTGTCATAGCAAATGGTCTGAATACTTATGTCCATGTGAAATTTTTGTTTCATTTTTATAAACTCTCAAAAATCTCTAAAATTCTAATATAATTTCCTCATTTTGGGGTATTGAGCGCAGAGTGATTGGGGGGATATATATAAATATTTTTAGCATAAGGCTTCAACATAACAAAATGTGAAAAAAGTTAAATGGTCTGACAACTTTCCAAATACATTGTATATGTTCATGTTGAAATCCTTATAGCCTACATAAGCAGCACTCTGCATTCTGCTTCTTGCCCTTGTGGTTTTTAAAAGGGTTTGCACAGTTTTAGGTACCGTGTATATACTTGAGTATAAGCCGACCCGAATATAAGCCGAGGCCCCTAATTTTACCCCAAAAACCCAGGAAAAGTTATTGACTCGACTATAAGCCTAGGGTGGAAAATACATCATCCCCCCCCCCATGTCCTCATCCAGACCCCCATCATCATCCCCCCCCCTTTTTCATCACCTCATCAGTGGTCTTCAACCTGAGGACCTCCAGTTGTTGCAAAACTATAACTCCCAGCATGCCCGGACAGCCTTCGGCTGTCCGGGCATGCTGGGAGTTGTAGTTTTGAAACCTCTGGAGGTCTGCAGTTTGAAGACCACTGTGGCCTTTGTCATCATCCAGACCCCCCCCCCCCCCTCCTTTTAGTTTTCTACTCACCTCCCCTCGGTGGGAAGGAATGGTGAGCTGGTCCGGGCCATCTGTGCTGCAGGGACCGTCCGGTGGGGAGGGTTAGTCGTTCCGGGCTGTCCATTTTCACCAGGGGGGCCCCTCTTCTCCGTGCCGAGGGGAGGTGAGTAGAAAACTAAAGGGGGGTGGGGGTCTGGATGATGACGAAGGCCACAGTGGTCTTCAACCTGCGGACCTCCAGAGGTTTCAAAACTACAACTCCCAGCATGCCCGGACAGCCGAGTTGTAGTTTTGCAACATCTGGAGGTTCGCAGGTTGAAGACCACTGAGAAGGGATTGACAGGCGGAGAGTTCACTCGAGTATAAGCCGAGGGGGGCGTTTTCATCACAAAAAAATCGTGCTCAAAAACTCTGCTTATACTCGAGTATATACGGTAAATAAAACTGTCATGAATAGTTTTGCAAATTAAATGATGTGCACACTGCTGGTCACTTTACCCATCTGGGTTCTCAACGTTTGACATGTCTGTGAACATGTTACAAGTGACAGGGATTTTAATATACATACAAATCATTTGTAACTTGATGATTTATATTCAGAGACCAAAAAGCTGTGCTTGCTCTCCTGCTGCACAACTTTTGGCCTTGTTACAGTGGATCATTGTAGGCAGTCTAAGCCTAGGAAAGGAGAAATAAGTGAGCTGCTGCTGTGTTTGTCCTACATAATGTTTGCATGTATTGTTATTGAATTCATTTTTTCTTTATTTATTTATTGGCTGTCTATACAATATTGTTTATTTTTTTATTTTTATTTTTTCTACTTGTTTTAGGACAAAGCCAAAGGATAGTGTTTACATTCAAGACCCAGAAAACGAAACTGAAGATTGTAATGTTGCTATAGAAAAACTGCGGGATGTTATTGCGCAGTGTATACTACCGCAGGCCGGTAAGTTTCATTCAGAGCTTTGCTTTTATTTTTTTGGCTCATGTAGTGTGTTTGGATTTTTTTCATTAAAAAAATTAGCATAGCAAAAAAGAGCAGAATTAATCAACTGGGGGTCAGACACCACAGAACGATCCCTACCCCTAATACAAGCGATAGAGGCAGCAGGACGACAAGCCCTCGCTAAAGTAGGCCAACAGCTTCCCGTTCTTGTCCCCAAACTCAAAAAGAGCAGCCTCCCTGTCCGCCAACTGCAACTGGACCCTATCCTTCTGAACAACCAAAAGAGACCTCTGAGTCTTGGCCCACGCCCTTTCAGTATCAGGAGAAGGATCCCTAATATATGCCACCTTCAAAGCACTCGCCTCCTGCAGCAACCCATTCTCCATAGCTGACCTGATTTTTTCTTTGACCCGCTAAACCTGCTATAAAGGCACCCCTGATCGTGGCCTTGTATGCATCCCATTAAGCTTGCTAGGGACTTTAACTGTTTTCTAGATTCCCCATATCTCATCCAGCTTTATCTGGATGGGATATTCACTTCCTGAAACCTTGGGACAATATACAGTGATCCCTCAACTTACAATGGCCTCAACATACAATAGTTTCAACATACAATGTTTTTTTCTGGACCATTGTAACTTGAAACCAGACTCAACATACAATACTACAGACAGTCTAGATCTGTGAAACGTGTCACAACTGGAGGAACTGACCAATCAGAATGGGCATTTTACTGGTAAATCGCCTCTATTACTGGTAGCGCCCCCTACAGTACAGGGAGGAACAACAAGTTCTGTACTACTCCTTACCTGTGCCAGGGTTAGCTGCTCCTTTTGGACACCAAGTAAGGGTGGCTCCATTTGGGACACTGTATAGGACCCTGAAGAAGCTCCTGTGATTACAGTGATTACAGCTCCCAGCAGATCTTTCTTACTTTTATATGTAAGGATTTGCTTTATCTGTATTAGTTATCTACTTATTTTTCTTTAATCCTACCTTTTACCTATTTTTTGGATGACATTTTGGGGGGTTCAGAACCAATTACAAGGTTTTCATAGAGTTATGGTCTCAACATACAATGGTTTCAACATACAATAGTCGTCCCAGAACCAGTTAATATTGTAACTTGAGGGACCACTGTATTGATCCCTGATGACCATTCCTGTCCCTGTCTCTCAAACCTTATGACAATAAATTGTAGTGTCAGTTATTCCACATTAAGGCCCATTAAAGCAAACAAGATACACACAATGTTTTGAACATTTTGTTAACCTTTATTATTTTGAATTTTTATCAGGAGAAAATGAAGATGAAAAATTGAATGAAGTTGTGCTGGAAGCCTGGGAATTCAATAGAGACTGTAAATTGCTGCGAGACACATTACAAAGTTTCAGTTGGAATGGTAAGATCCTAAAAATCATATAGGAAAATCTTTGAGACATTGGATGACTGCTGACCAAAGGGAAATCAGACAACACCTATCACCCTATTGCAGAGAGGCTGCCATAGAGGGGAATGAGCCCTCTACTGCACTTCTCTTATGCTTCTAGTTTAACATGAGATTTTTTTGTGTGAAGTGTGTGTGTGAAGCCAACAGAAAAAAATAGGGAAACCTTTAGACCAGAGATATTCTAGAAGCACTGCATGCATGCATAGATAAAGAACCTGTACAGTAGTGCTTTGTGGCTGCACATTAATGAGCTGTACAGTCTTTGTGCACAGGGCATTGATATGTGCACTGATCTGCTTGGCCGTATGTTTTGGGTGGTTAATATAAAGTAGCTGTTAATGTATGGCACACGTACATCATATTTTTAAGGGTTAGTGAAATATATCCTGATGTAAAGTTACAAGAACACCCCTGTTTTTAACACCTTAATGACCAAGGACATATATTTACGTCCTTGGGCGGCTCCCGCAATATAACACGCGGTGACCCCATATCATATCGGGTCGAACTTTGAACGCTGCATCTAAAACGAACGTAAAAGCTTCCCGGCTGCTCAGTGGGGCTGATCAGGACTACCGCAGTGAAAATGCGGTGTCCCGATCAGCTAGGATGTGAGCGGGGGTCCTCTTACTTTCCTCCGGTGTGTCCGTTCGGCGCTATGGCTTTGCAGTGATCAGTGTAAAAGATCAGTGTGTGAGGTGTTATAGCCCCCTATGGGAGGTATAACACTGCAAAAAAAAAGTGTCAAAAAAAGTGATTTAACCCTTTCCCTAATAAAAGTCCAAAAGTCCACCCCCCTTTTCCCATAAAAAAAAAAACACATGTAAATAAAAAAATATAAACGTGTGGTATCGCCACGTGCGTAAATGCCCGAACTATAAAAATATATCATTAATTAAACCGCACGGTCAATGGCATACGCGCAAAAAAAGTCCAAAATAACGTATTTTTGGTCACTTTTTATGTAATGAAAAAATGAATAAAAAGCGATCAAAAAGTCTGATCAATACAAAAATGGTACCGCTAAAAACTTCATATCATGGCGCAAGAAATAAGCCCCCATACCGCCCCATATATGGTAAAATGAAAAAATGAAAAAGTTATAGGGGTCAGAAGATGACAATTTGAAACGTATAGATTTTCCTGCATGTAGTTATGATTTTTCCACAAATACGACAAAATCAAACCTATATAAGTAGGGTATCATTTTAATTGTATGGACCTACAGAATAAAGATAAGGTGTCATTTTTACTGAAAAATGCACTGCGTAGAAACGGAAGCCCCCAAAAGTTACAAAATGGGTTTTTTTTTTTCAATTTTGTCTCAATGATTTTTTTCCATTTTGCCGTAGATTTTTGAGTAAAATGACTGACGTTATTACAAAGTAGAATTGGTGGTGCAAAACATAAGCCATCATATGGATTTTAGGTGAAAAATTGAGAGTTATGATTTTTTAAAGGTAATGAGGAAAAAACGAAAATGGAAAAACCCCGGGTCCTTAAGGGGTTAACCCCTTAAGGACCAGGGGGTTTTCTGTTTTTGCACTTTCGTTTTTTCCTCCTTACCTTTAAAAAATCATAACCCTTTAAATTTTGCACCTAAATATCCATATGATGGCTTATTTGTTGCGCCACCAATTCTACTTTGTAATGACGTCAGTCATTTTACCCAAAAATCTACGTCAAAACGGAAAAAAAAATCATTGTGAGACAAAATTTTAAAAAACGCAATTTTTTAACTTTTTCTACGCAGCCAATTTTTCGGAAAAATTACACCTTCTCTTTATCCTGTAGGTCCATACGAATGAAATGATACCCTACTTATGTAGGTTTGATTTTGTCGTACTTCTGGAAAAAATCATAACTACATGCAGGGAAATTTAAACGTTTAAAATTTCATCTTCTGACCCCTATAACTTTTTTATTTTTCCGCATATGTGGCAGTATGAGGGCTCATGTTTTGCGCCGTGATCTGAAGTTTTCCGCGGTACCATTTTTGTATTGATCGGACTTGTTGATCGCTTTTTATTCATTTTTTCATTTTATAAAAAGTGACCAAAAATACATTATTTTGGACTTTGGAATTCTTTTTCGCGCACGGTTTATTTAATGATATATTTTTTTAAGTCGGACATTTCCGCACGCGGTGATACCACATATATTTGTTTTTATTTACACAGGTTTTTTTTTTAATGGGGTGATTCAGACTTTTATTAGAGAAGGGGTTAAATGATCTTCACTTTTTTTTTCACTTTTAATTTGAAGTGTTATAGCTCCCATAGGGGGCTATAACACTGCACTCACTGATCTTTTACATTGATCAATGGTTTCTGATAGGAAAACATTGATCAATGATTCTGCCGCTTGACTGCTCATGCCTGGATGTCAGGCACTGAGCAGTCATTCGGCGATCGGACACCAGGAGGCAAGGTAGGAGACCCTCTTCGTGTCCTACAGCTGTTCGGGATGCCGCGATTTCGCCACAGCTATCCCGAACAGCCCCTTAAGCTAACGGCATTGTTTTACTTTCACTTTAGTCGCAGCGTTCAACTTTGAACGCTGCGTCTAAAGGGTTAATAGCGCACGGCACCGCGATCATTGTCGCGCGCTATAAAGGACTCAGTACCGGTACGTCCTTGGTCCTTAACAGGTTAAGGCATCTATAAAAATGCATAGAAAAAGAGTCTATGGGGGGTGCATTACTTGTTTAAGCAGCTTGTGTTTGCACCTCTTGTAAGCTGATATGCTTCTCCTCTTGGCCAGTCAAAGGAATGGAAAGGGCTCAACCTTTTAATTTTTCTATTTGAATGCAGGACCCTTTCACAGTAACTTTTTATCTGTCTTTTTTCTTAGGTCAAGGATTTACAGATAAAGTCGATCGCCTCAAACTGGCAGAAATAGTCAAACAAATTATCGAGGAGCAAACAAACTCTCAAGAAGACTCGCAGTAGCTAACTTGGTTCCCCCCCCCCTTTTTTTATTTTTATTTTTTTTAGAAGAAAAATCTTGCATCTTAAATAACTGTAAAATAGTTTTATGTAAATTATATCACTGAATTTCCACAGTGCTTGAACATACAACATAAATGTAGATAGACATTTAAGAAAAATCATTGGTACTGTAATTTATTTAGAATAATTATTTCAATGTTATTTTTCACACTACTGTACTGTTAATAGGTACAATCCTAGCAGGGAATACATAGCCAATAATGGCGTTGTAGTACTCTATAAAGGTATGAGCCCTCTCCATTTCTTTGCCCCTAGATAGAAGACTGCTGTATACACAAGCTGCTCACTCCTTTTACTACCAGATAAGACCATAACCTGCTGCTGAGCAAAACGTTGCAGGCTTGGATGGTAGTCAATACATTAACATACTTGAAGATAGCTTTGTGGAATGTAACTGACTAGGTTACACTGGCTAGCAGTTTCCTCAGGAATAATGGGATAGAGCACATGCCTTTGAATTGTTCACCAGCTGCTCTGCATACGTGCCAGTATCATTCAGAATGAAATATGACTTTCAAATACTACTAATTCTTTAGAAATCTGTAAAGACTGTCCTTGTAAATGGACAGAATGTTCAAGAAATTCTCAGCCCTGGAATTGTCAGTTTTTTTTTGTGTTTGTTTTTTTACAGTTAATTTCCAGTAGGTGGCGCTGCTGCACTAGAATATGGTAATACAGACGTCTCCATGTTTTAAGATCTGTTTAAATCTTTTAGCTTATTTTTTTATCACTTTTAGTTTTGCGTGGTTATTTTATTTATTTTTTAAATATTATTTTCCACTTTTTAACTGCGCAGTTCTAAGCTTTAATACATTGTGTTGTAGATAACTTGATATTCTATTTTAACATTTTTCTTAATATCAAATATGCATATGTGGCATAAACTCAGTGTGCCTGAACATGCAGTGATGAACTGCAGAATTAAGTGCCAATTCTAGGGTTCTCTAAAAACATACTACTAAGCAACAGTGTTGGTGTCTTGTGGCACAGTTCAAGTCACCTGCCTCTTTCTTTGCCAGGGGCATCTCCCTTGCTTCATCTTCTCAGCTGAATGTGCATTGGTATATATTTGGAGCACTCTTCCAGAACATGTGTTTTTTATTTGTGTCTGTATTAGTTTATTATATCAAAGTCTACATATTGTTTCAATTTGGTGTCTGTAAGCTGCTTCAGTGTATTGACCAACTGGTGGAATTTTACCTGATCAACAACCGTGTCCTATAAGAGTTTAAATAGACAACCAATGTTGTATTAAACCCATCCACCTAATGAATATCTTCATTCTTTTTTTTCTGCCATGCTGGAATTAAGGACATGTATAGCAAGAGTTCATAGTCTGTAACTATTTAAATGTTATTGTATATATCAGAATGTGAATTGTAAAACATGTAGAATAACTGCTACAAAAGTTAGTTGTTGCATCTTCTTTGGTCCGTTTAGGGCGCTGTCAGACAGAGGCTTTAAAGGCTACCGCTTTCTACAGCTGCATGTGCCACCATCAAGATAGATGAACCCCCTGGCAGCATACTGCATTGATATTGTGTCCAAATCTTCTAACTTTCAAGGACCCCCACTTGTCATGTATACATGGAATCTCCTGTGACAAATGAAAAAAACACTTTGAGGTTATATTCATACGTCCAGTTTCCTGTGCATATTTCATGCTGTGTTTAGTCAATTATATTACATTGCAATCTGCAGCATGAAACATGTGCTGGATATATGAATACACCCTTTTGGTCAGTTTACACATCCTTATTTTTTGCTGCAGCAGATTTTACCACCCAATAAAGTCATTGGGCAGCAAAATCTGCTGCAGCAAATTTAAGGATGTGTGAACTGACCCTTAAGGGGTATTTCTATGAATAATTTTATTTGATTACATTTGTTCTCCATGTAAGAGATGCCAATGTTGAGCATATAGCAGATCATATATCCTGTTCAGGGGTGTGGAAATACATTTTTTTTTTTTTTTTAAACTACTTGTCCAAGGGACTAAAACAGAACACAATCTACGTCCCTCATGAAAATCTACTTGTCCTGGTAAACAATATAATTTCAACCAAAATAGTTCATAAATAAGGTCTTTATTAGTTTCTGCACTTTTGTTTTTTCCTCCCCGACCCTATAATAGCCATAACTCTTATTTTTCCATCTACAGACCCATATGACGCTTGTTTGTTGCGGGACCAATTATACGTTATGATGACACCTTTCATTTTTCCATAACTTATGCACTAAAACAAAAAAAAATTATTTGTGAGGTGAAATTTAGTTTTCGCCGTTCACCCTATGGTCAAATGTTATTTTAATACTTTAGGTCAGCCTGATTACACCAATAACAAATTTGTTTAGTTTCCGCCATGCTTTACTAATTAAAAATTGACATCGGCGATCTATAGGGCTAGTAGCGGTCGTGGGCCAGGCAATTAGCGGCGGCCCCCAGCTACTGAAATCAGCTGGGGGCCACGGGGTATGGAGCAGGCTCCCGACTTGGGAGCCCGCACCATATACCCTGAGTGTCGGTGTGAGGTGCAGACTTGCATCCCATGCAAGTCTGCATTCACTCCTCCTCCTGTCAGTCTGCACATCACCACGGCATTATAAAAATAAAGGGGGAAGTCGGTCCGGCCCTGCTTGCCCGATACAGGGTAAATGCAGGAAAAATTCCCCTACCCGGCGCCTGAAACTTCATGTCCCAGGCGTCAGGCGATAGGATTTCCACATCCCTGATGTTGCTAAAACTCTTTGCTGCCTAACAAATATATAAAATATTGCAGCTTTTCTCTGAAATAGCCATAGCCTTCAAGGACCCTGTGTGGCACAGCTCTCACAGCAGGAAATCAGTTTTCTACACTTTTTCTACAGGCTTTTTATATCTTAAATATACCACAATGGTACATGGCATTGTTTGGATTTCTTGCTATGCTGCCTAATGTTTGGCTTTTCAAAAGTTACCTTTAATGATACCATTAAAAAATGTGTATGAAAATTACGTGAAGTTGGGCTTGTGGAATATTAAAGACTTAATTTAAGAAATTGCTGCCAACTATGTGATAAAGACTGCCATGTGGGTGGAGGAAGAGAACAACTAATTCTCAGCATCATGTAGACCAAGGTTTTAATCCTATTCACTGGAGTAGCTTTTTAGAACTACAGAACCTGTTGTTTTCTGTTGTGTAACTGTCGTCCTTATTTTTTTATTTAAAAATGTAGGAGATTTGAAGACTTAAGCTTTTCACAACCCTTTTATGTTAAAACTACATCTAAAGAGCCATTACTGTGCTGTGTAAGGTCAGCAGCATGGCTGCACTGCGCACTCTGCTGCTCCCTGTGCTGTGTATCTCTAAATGCCAATAGAAGATGCTGTTCCCAATACCAGAGAAAGAAAGCCTTGGTCACTCCATCCAGTAAATACACAGTGCCAGGAACAGCAGAGCACGAGGTACAGACGCAGCTCAGTCATCCCATTCTACTGCTTTACCCAATGCCCCCTGACATTGGTTACAGCACCTGAGTGTCGCTATTTAGAGATACACAACATAGCATTGGCTCTTTAGGATGAGTTAGATGAAGTTGGTATAGAAGGGTTGTGAAAAGCTTGTAACTTCATGTAAAAAAAAACTAGATATATCACAGATACATCAAAAGTTTTGGTTGGTCAGGGTCTCAGTGCTGTCAACAATTTCCATTATCAATTTGTCGTAGCCATTAGGGTTGTTTCCTGGGATGTTAGGGGCATGGCCTAGCAACCAATAGATATGGCATGTGCGGCCTATCTGTAGCACGGAGACCGTGGCCTGGAGTGCAGTCTGGAAGCATCATCAGTGAACACCGCCTCCTGTCAGGAGAAGCCTTCTCTCCCGACACCTGCCAGAAGCTCCTTTCTCCATCTTTCCTGCAGTGTCCTGATGCAGGGAGGACGGCCAAGGTCTGTGAACTGCTCCTTCTCCCCTGCAGCGAAGATCCAGCTTATTGGTTCACCCTTCCGTGGTCTTCCCTCTATTTATTCCCTGTTAACGCTTCAGGTCCTGTCACCTCTCTCTTTCCCTCAGTTCATCCTTCAGGTGCTGTCTCCTCTCTCTCACTCCTGTTAAAGCTTCAGGTGCTGTCCCCTCTCTTTCCCTTCTTTTAACTCTTTAGGTGCTGTCCCCTCTCTTTCCTCCCGGTTAACCCTACAGGTGCTATTCCTTTTCCACCTGTTAATTCTTCACAATGCTGTTCCCACTGTCTCCCATTATAGGGGTTATCTGTTGGGAGTGAGTTGTTGTGTTTTTTTGTTTTCTTTTTTACAGTCACTGGCCACAGTGCTGTTCGGCTCAGCTAGTGATTGGCTGTGAGCAGCAGTATAACATACCAGGCCCAATCATCACAGTGCTGGTAGTGAGTAGATTTTTTTTTTTTTAACACTGTATAATGAGCATTGTTTACATATATATTCTCTTTTTTCCTGTTCTCCGCTTTTTTTGTTACTATTTAATTTATCATATTTAGTTGCAGCCCTAAAAGTTTTTGAAATGATGGACACTGTAATTAAGTAAAACTTAAGACTTCAAATTGCCTACATTATTAAATGACAGTTCTACTTTTACACATGATAATCCGATATATAATGCTGATATGAATCATTGTTGGGTTTCTTAAATTCAGGGTGACCTTCATATATAATTTTGCACTTATCGAATGTGAAAACAAATAGTTTCCATTGCATATTATTACCTTGTGGGGTTAATTTAGGCATGTCTGTATTGAGTATATCGCTAGTTGCTGTCAATAGTGCACTAAGTTGCTCTTTTCTGGATACAGCTTCTTAGCAGGCCAAGGGGAAAATCCCACTTAGTAATAGTTCCAGTGTGCCACAGAGATAAACCACTAGGAACAAAAGGTACAATAGTAGATATTTAAGGAGTATTCCAATATGAGAAAATCTATTTTAAACAAAACTAGCACCCCAAGATATATATAACATACTAATATAGTCTATCAAAAATTGTGCTGACTTCAGCATGTTTTTGCTTGATTTACCCCTGACAGAAAGTTGTGTAACTATTTTATTTTCAGTCTCAAGCGTCCCAGCTCTTCTCTCACAAGACAACTCCTTATTCTCCGCTGTTTATGGAAGCTTTGCGAAATTTTGTCTCTGAACTCTAGCCCCGCCCCCTGAGTGATTTCATCACCATCTCCCTGTCATATATATACACATATATCTTAAAGGTGTGTTCACATTGAGTAATGTGAACGGAATATCCGCTCACAGAATTCCATGAGCATAGTATTCATCTGGCTGCCACCGACTAAATACTTTGGCGGTAGCACCGTGCAGCCGCGGGCCATCACTATTGACAGCAATGCAGGGCTTGCGGATGTCTGCGCAAAGAATGAGCATGTTCTTTCTTTGCATTGATCAGCGGTGGACTATTCCACCACTGAAATTCTGCAGTGTGAACAGGTCTGCGGAAGACCCTTTCACACTGTTAGCGGTTCACACCACCGAATTATGACACACAATTCCTCAGTGTGAATATACCCTTATTGGGACATTGAAGAAATGAAGGTGAGTTCATGCCGTGCTGCCTTGTGCTTAGCAATGCCACAGGCAGAGGAGGAGACAGGGAAAGTATGCAATGGATGGTGCGGATTTTCTCACTGCAGAGTAATAGTCTGCTGTGTACTGAAATGTTCTGCAGCAGCTCTTGGTGGGCAGTTGGCAGGAGTGATGTGGGAGGGGAGTGAGCAAGCTGGGGTAGCTGTAAGGAAGAGCTGAGGGAAACCATTACATTCTAGAAAGTGTGCTAAGAAACCGTGAGTATCTGACATAGAAAGAGACCCACAGACTCATGTGGACCCCGCTCCTTGCACATGGAGAGCCAGGCGTTGTGCAGGTGCTCTTGGGGGAGCACAACTGTTGTATCCACCGCAATCAGACACTTATCCCCTACCCTGTGGATAAAGCATTAGATGTAAAATGCTGATGAACCCCTTAAAGCAGTGTTTCTCAACCTGGGGTACAAGTACCCCCAGGGGTACTTAGCAGTTCTCCAGGGGGTACTTGAAAATCAGTAATGGCAGCCACTGGTTACTGGTCTGGACCACGTTGAAAGAAATTGTTGGCTGATGTCACTGCACCGAGGAGTGGAGCAGGAGAACAGCAAAGGGGAAGCGCGGGCACTGGGCTGCTGTGGGCAGTAACTACTATCAGCTTTGTTGCTCCACTACCCCTGCAGACCGGAGACCTACTGCTATGAGCCATAGCAAAAGTTCCATGGAGCAGTGGAGCACCAAAGCAGGACAGTATGGTGGCCTACAACTATTTATGGGGGCAGTTTGGGGGCCTACAGCTATATTTGGGGGCACAAAGGGGGCCTAACAACTTTATGGGGATTCAAAGCAGGTACTATTACTGTGTGACAATAAACATGGGGAGTTTGTAAAGAGGTTAGTATTGTACTACAGAAAGGAGCCTTAAATGTTTGCTTGGCGGGTTCTGTGGAGATGTCTTGTATGGGAGAAATCTTAATGGTGGTCTAGGCCAGATAGGGAAGAAAAGTAAACAACTCCGGTTAGAGAAGATGTCACCTGTAAATCTGGACTGGGGACATAGGGAGAGGAAAAGGGGGCCTATTATAGAGAAAGTAAAGCATATGAATTATACTATAATCACTACAAAATGTCTCTATGGGGGTACAATTTTTTGGGAATGGGCTGTCAAGGCGTACTCAGGGAAAAAAGCTTGAGAACCACTGCCTTAAAGGAGTATGCTCCCATTCAAATGATAGTGGATAGGTGTCTGATAACAGGGGTCTGACCGCTGGTACCTCACAATCTCTATAATGGAGCCCCGGTTCTCCCCACTGTATTGAGCGTGTATTGCCCTGCCCTCTATGTATTGTCTATGGAAACACTGGAGATGGGTCCCAGTGGTCCATTTTAATAACCTAGAATGCACTGACATTAAAACAACTTAAAAACAATAACATATCAAAGTGGAGGATACAATAAAAAAAACTTACTACACTCACCCCTATGGGAATGCATAAAAGCCAATACAAAAAAAGAATACACACAAATATATATCTACCTTACATTTATAGCAGAAAAATATGACCTCCTATAAATGTAATAAAGTGCAAATGTCTCTCTTGCAAATACTGTGACAACAGGCACAGTGCAATACAACAGAGAAATATGTGAGCTATGAATGAAAATTAACTCTTATATGCAGGGACATCACCAACCACCCATAGGGGAATGGCCCCACGCATTCCACCGCCCACCAAGACTGCTTTTTCAGGACTATTAATATGTGATTGGGGACCATCTTTGACTATTATGCATTCCTTTAGGGGTGAGTATATCTTTTTTTTTTTTTTTTTTTTTTTTTTTTTTCTTTATTGTATCCTTTACTCTATGTTAAAGTTTTTAAGTGGTTTTAAATGTCTGTGGAATCTGTGCAATTAATACAATGTATTTGATTTTGTAAAATGTCATGGTGCGCAGGTGTACATAATTGTCAGCCTTTCTCTTCTTCTTTCCTAAGCTGCTCATAGCAAACCAATCGGATTTCTTCTTTTATTTTTTTAGAAGCCTTTTTCAAAAATTAAAGGGGTACTCTGCTGCCTTGCTTCCGGAGCTCCTCTCCCCAGTGTCGGCCGTCACGCCCCTTTCCCATAGACTTTCATTGAGGGGCGGGCGTGATGTCACGAGGGGTGGCACTGAACACAGAAACCTGCTCACAGCGTTTGGAACAATAAACTTCCGGACGCTGGAGCGGAGCTCGGGAAGCAGGGCAGCGGAGTTCCCCTTTAAAGATCTGATTGTTCTAGGCAACTGGTCAACTTTTCCTCTGCAAAGGTTTGCATAAATCTCCCCCTCTGTCTGTTTTTCAGTCTGTCATTGGTTGATTCCAAGTTTGTTGGACTTTTTACCCAAAGCAACCACTTTTAGAAACTTCCTTCCCTGAATTTTTTGGGTATACTTTTATGCTTAGCATAATTTATGATGTAGTTTGTGCAGGTATCAGAAAAACCAGATAAAACGGGATAATTTATAAATTATGTTGTCCAAAGTAGGCCTGCTATACCCCAGCACTAAATGGTTGCTATAGGCAGACAGTAATGGACATGCTTAGGAAGGATCTGCACTTGTCTTGGGCTAAATCGCTTTGTTGTAAGATTACCATATTACCGTGGCTAGCTTTTTGTGAACTGATTTGATTTCCTGTTTGACTTTTCTTTTTTTGACTACAAATCCCATAATTCCATTTTCCTCCCTCCCACACATCAGCCACCCCACCCATTGAAACATAAATGAGCTGCATCCATTCAAAAGACCTGTGGTTTTCAGTCAGGGTGCCTACAGCTGTTGTATTAGTTGCAGATTGATCTCTCTCCCACTAAGCAATCCCTCCACCCATTGAAGCAGGCAGGCGCCCTGTCATCAGCTGACTAGTGAGTCAGGTCTTTACCGCATTGCAACCTGGGAAAAATCTGAGACAACAGTCATTTTGTATGCTGATAAAAATAAATATTGGGGTGAAAATCACAGAAGAATTGTGAGAAAACCATCACGCACAGGTACAGACACTATATTATGTACTACACTAACTTTAAAGCCCCTTTAGCATAGTCAAGTAAAAACTGTTCCTGGAATAGCCCTTTTAAGCTTTGTTTTCTGGCCCAAAATACAGCCACAATGTAATTGTGAGCTTCACCTAAGCATTGAGTGAACTGATTCCAATCTTTGACCCCAGTCATGAAGGATGTAGTTTGTCACTCATTCATGAGGTTTCATTTTTGTATTATTACATGGCTTTGGTTTCATGGTGCTGAATCCAGAATTCAGTCTACATTTGAAATCTATGTACAATTCAGCAACATTTGGAGCATCACCGCGAAAGAAAATTCCTCGCCTCAAACTATGTAATTTCTGCATTACCCTTACTGACCCCATCCATCGTTTGTCTTTCCATTCTATACAGCAGACATAAAGCTCTGAGAAAGGCTGGATTTTTCACATACAAAGTTTAGTCTAGAAGAGTTTTTTTACTTGTGAAGTTGACAATTTGTGTACGTTGCTTTTGTTTGGTCTTGGCGGTTAGTTATTTTTCTTTAAAAGATATATTGATTACAGCAAATCCAAGTTGGTTGCTCTTGTTCATACCGGAGTACAGCCAAAGAATTGTTTACCCTCTTCAGATGAAAAAATGTTGCTTGGTTGCATTTACTACTGGAGCTATGTGGGTCTGTTCTTCTTTTCTCTATCCCATTAGACATGTATGGTGGTGCTTTAAAGAAAATATGTCCACACGACTGTCCTTTACACATTTTAGCATGTGTGAATACTTTGTGTTCCCCTATCCATTAGGTGCTCATTGTATTCACAACATTACAGAGTAGAGCTCCCACTTTCACAGTTACTCTTGAGTGATTGATTTTTTGCTCATTTAGTTAATTGTGTATATAATATTTTGCATATATCGTTGCAGGAGGAGTCATTTATTTAGGCTGTGGAACCGCCTTAACATCATATTGGTTGTGACAGAAAAAAAATCCTTCATCTGACTAAACAATAGCCTAACTTACACAAATCTGTTGTCTATATTTCCAGTATGGCAGCATTGTCTAAACCTATAGACAGAAAAAGAGGAATTATTGGAAATATTAATTCACCAGACAGATATTTTTGGAAAGTTCCCACACTCGGAGGTATGAATTCCATATTACAGTGAAACCTTGTCACAACCACATTTCTACAAAAAAAAAATGTTTTTTTGTAGGTATGGTCCACTCATAGACAATAAAAATATACAGCATGCTGGTTAAACTGCTTAACACAGTCAGCGAAAATGAAATATACCATATATATATATATATATATATAATTTTTTTATTTTTTTTTTCCATAAAGGATAAAACTCCACAGTATCATGTCATCAATGACAGTAAAAAGCGAAAATAAAATTGTCTGTGTCCTAAAAGCATACCCGTCAGATGCCAAAAATGTTTTTTTTTTTTAAATATATCACTCAATATGTGATCCTGACCATGTACATCTAATTTTTGTGTCTAGCACCTTTATTTATTTTATTATTACACTTTTAATTTAGCTCACTAGTCTGAATTCCTCTCAAAGGGAGGGGGTGTGGCCTCACTGTGCAGGTCTCCGCCCCCTCCCTCAGTATGCTGTCTGCTCACATCTTCCCTAGCATTAGCAAAACTACAACTCCCAGCTTGTCCTCACTCACAGTAGCGGGACACAAGCTGACAGTGGGAGGATTTTTCCTCCAGCTATGAGCCCTGCACTCACAGCTGTCAATCAAGGAAGTGTGTCCATGACATAGATGATGATGCATGGACACAGCAGGACTAGTATGTGTCCAAGCAGGCGGGGGGGGGCAGTTGTTTGACTGGCTTTTTCAGTATGAAATACTGAAAAATTTCTAATGAAAGCAATTGCAAAACCTATTTTGCATGCTTTACAATATATCAAAAGTTGTATCTGACAGTGCCCGTGTAAGGCCAAAATGGGCCGTGTCCTTAAGTGGTTAAAACCAGTTGGAATTTAAGATATTGTAGATAAACCATCTTAAGTGTCACTGCCACAGAACTTGAAAGTTTACTTCTACTAATACACTCTTCTTGTACCACAGTTTAATTTTCACTTGAAATTTGTCACTGTAATTTTATTGGTAAGAGGTAATGAAATTCCTGCCTTGTACACTACCCTATAGAGCACTAATGTACATTTAAAGGGGTACTCCGGTGGAAAACAAATGTTTTAAATCAACTGGTGCCAGTAAGTTAAACAGGTTTGTAAATTACTTCTATTTTAAAAATCTTAATCCTTCCAGTACTTATCAGCTGCTGTATAATCCACAGGAAATTATTTTCTTTTTGAATTTCCTTTCAGTCTGACCACAGTGCTCTCTGCTGACACCTCTGTCCATGTCAGGAACTGTCCAGAGAAGGAACAAATCCCCATAGCAAACCTATCCTGCTCTGGACTGTACCTGACATGGACAGAGGTGTCAGCAGAGAGCACTGTGGTCAAACAGAAAAGAAAGAAAAAAAGAAAAGAACTTCCTGTGGATCATACAGCAGCTGATAAGTACTGGAAGGATTAAGATTTTTAAATATAAATAATTTACAAATCTGTATAACTTTCTGCCACCAGTTGATTTAATAAAAAATTTGCTTTCCACCTAGAGTACCCCTTTAAGGCATTCTCTAATTGTTTCCTGTGTATCAGCCAGCCATGTATTTGGAGGGCTATACCTCGCATTTTAGATGCTAACTCAAAGTATGGAGTAGTTTACCACTTCTAATTGTTGACGTGACTTGGCATCTCATAATGAGAATAGTTTTACTTAACCTGGCCCACAAGGGTTTCACATTATCTACTCATACCTGCACTTTGAAGGCACACTATACATGTGGAAACAATCTGTGTGATGTGTAGGGTTCATATTCATTGTGAACGTAGGTGCTTAAGTCCCATTCCTGGCATGACTATGTACAAATGCACTTACTAAATGATATCACATTGGCAGCAAATCCACTTTTTTTGTTGATATTCTCAAAGTTATTTATCATCAGACTTATAGGTAGGCTATTAAGCACCTGTTTCTGAGTTCTCAGAACCGGGGTATGGGAGGGTTTACCTATGGAAGAATATTGGTGTCTAATCTGTTGTTGTGGTTCATCATTCTTAATTGTTTGTTTTAGCATACTAAGCATATCTTGCAATGTTTATTGTATATCATTCTTTTCAGATCAGTATTATAATGTAAATATGCATTTATGTATATAAAATAATTTTATCGCAACATCTCTTGTCTCTCTTGTTTTTCACCATTTTAATGTTCGTCATTGATACTCATTCTTTCCACTGTTGAGAGCTACAAAAAAAAATTAAGGGACCCCAGGCTACAAGCTTAGAGAACAAGGTAAAATGGGGCAAACCATGGTATTACTTGGTAGACTGGTTGTTCGCACACATTGGTCCGAATGCTGTTTTAGATATGGAATATATCCATGGAGATCATGTAAGTGAATTATTAAAATAATAAGTATATATTGACATCATGGCCATCTTTAATAGGGTCTGCTTTGTCCATTTTAGGAACTGTCCATAGTAGGAGCAAGTTCCCATAGAAAACCTCTCCTGCTCTGAACAGTTCCTGACATGGATAGAGGTGTCAGCAGAGAGCAATGTGGACAGGGAGATAGGAATTAAAAACGAAGAGAACTTCCTGTGGATCATAACAGCAGCTGATAAGTACTAGAAGGATTAATATTTTTTTAATAGAAGTAATGTACAAATCTGTTTGTTTCTGGCACCAGTTGATTTAAAAAGAAAAAGTTTTCCAATGGACTACCCCTTTAACAGGTCGCCTGCAAATACATGTCACGGTATGCTATATATTAAGTTTAGCTAGCATCATAAACCACACACATTTACCAGAAGATTATTTCCTCTGGAAATGTAACCGCTGAAAGTAACATTGATTATATTGTGACAATGTTTATCAAAGGGGTGGGAAATACTAGGCACATGCTGCTTGAAGTTATGTTGGAAGCAGGAAAAGTGTAAAGATTTTAGCAATGGCCAAACTGTGATGGTTAAACAACTGGATATCTAAAACAGTAGGTCTTGTGTGGTGGTCCCAGTATGCAGTGGTTACCAACCAGCAAATGTCTTGTTGCTAGATACCACAGGACACTTTTAGACACCTTGTGGGGCCCACGTTTCAGTGGGTCAGAGCTGTTTTGGCTGAAAGGGGGGGGGGGGGCTACACGATATTAGGTTTTAAAGAAAACCTGTCAGCACATAGCTGTCACTTACAGAGCCTCCTGTACCACATAGTGCAGGTAAATGGCTTCCTCATAATACGTTTATATATATATATATATATATATATATATATATATATATATATATATATATATATATATATATATATAGAAAGTGATGGCACATTTTGTAGAAATGAATCTTGTTCCTACATCATATGTAAATTAGTATTTTCCAGTCCCTGAGATGAAGGCTTACTCAGTTGTCACACACCCGAATTTGCCTCCCATAAATCCCTGTGTGCTGCACCATTGCTTTCTATCTCCAGCACTTAGGGATTTCACTCAAGCTGTGATGGGCCAATCTTGGGTATCGCCAGTGCGACTACAACTGAGAGAGCCTGCACCTTTTGTGACTACAAAAGGCTATTTTGCATACAATGCCAGCACCATTAAAATATTAAAGGGGTGGGCAGGATAGAAGATGTCTGATTGCGGGGGTCTGACCGCTGGGACCCTCCGCAATCTCCTGAAGGGGCCCTGGCTCTCTGCAAGGAGCTTTAGCTACATACTGCATGTCCTTCATTCATTCTCTATGGGAGCACTGAAGAGACCCAAGTGCTGAACTCGGGCATCTCTGGCACTCCCTTAGAAATTAATGGAGCATGTGCCGTCTGGAGCATACGCTCCTCTGAGAGCCAGAGCCCGTTCAGTAGATCACTTTAAAAACTGAGAGCTGCCCATGCTTGTTGACGGATCATTCGATCCTCTTGTGGTCTCTCTGGGCCATCCAGAGCCTGTTCTCTCTAATCCTAACAGCTTAGTCAAAACAGTCTAAATGGTCAAACAGTCTCAAAGTCTGTCAACTGGGCAAAATATCTGTAAGTGTGTCATAGAGGTGTGGTGTCCCGGCACCGTATTTCATACTGTGCCTTAGTTATCGTCCCCAAAGTTAGAGTCCCTAGGACTTTCTGGGTTTGCTTCCCTAATTAACCCCTAGTCACCCCTTAGTAACTTCATATTTGTAAGTATTATCTATGTAAATATATGTATATGGTGTTACTCACTGGTTTTAGCGTCACAGGACCTGCGGGTCATGTGACACGGTTCACAGAACTCTAGGGTTTTGCTAAAGGACCTTTGGTGGTTCTAGTCAGGTGATCTCCCACAATCCATTGTAACGGTGAGTTACAGCTGATATGGACCAATCCAAAACGGCCAGCCCCTGCCCATATAAGGGAGCTGCGCCATTTTATCTCTCTCTTGGGTTGCTGACTCTGAACAAGGTAGGACCTCCGCAGCTTTCAAGACAATTACTAGGCCAAAGCCTTGCGGCCTAGGCCTGCGCTAGAGACGGATAGTTCTTACAATTCCCCGCTATCTCCACAAGACCTCTGGACCAAATCTAACCCCTAAATCCAGCGGATCTATGCAAGTACAATCCTCCTAATCTTAAGAGAACTTTCCGGTCCTAAGAAACTGTCAGTCACTACTGTGCTGTCTATATGGACTCTGTTATCTGGACTGTTACCGATACTGCATGTACAGAAAATCTTCAGTAAAGTTCCTGCAAGTTTTAAGTTCAGCACTGCTGTGGACAATCCATTTATTTTACACTCACCTATCGCTCTTGGGAAGGGTGGTGATAGGCCCAGCATCATTACAGAGTTTTAACCCTCACCCTGGCATCACGAGTGACGAGGATTAACAGTGGCCCTTTATTATACAGAACCGCAACACCCCAATTACCCTACATACCCCCTAGGCTACCACAGAGGCATGTCTAGCAGTCAACAATCTCACCAACAGCTACACTACCCAAAAGTAGCTTCTGAAACTTAAAAAAAAAAAAGGTAGCAGAACGAGCATATTTATGCCCTCTTGTGGCAAGACACAGTGTGTAATCAGACCACAGCTGTAATCATTTACATATCTGCCAGAGGCATAGCTGCATGCAGAATGTTGCAGAAAACAAAGTTTTCTGTCTGAATGTGTTATTTTTATTACATTTTTTTTTTTGTTGGTCAGCATATTTCCCTGTACAGTGGTCCCTCAAGTTACAATATTAATTGGTTCCAGGAGGACCATTGTATGTTGAAACCATCGTATGTCGAGTACATATCTCTATGGAAAACTGGTAATTGGTTCCTGGACGACCATTGTATGTTGAGTGTAGGGGATTATTTAACAAACCAGTGTGCCTCCAGCTGTTGCATAACTACAATTCCCAGCATGCCTGTGCAGCCGTTGACTGAGCATGCTGGGAGTTGTAGTTTTTCCACTGCTGGAGGCACACTGGTTGGGATAGGCTTGGACCCCCCCCCCTTCAGTAGGTTTGTAGTCCCCTTAGATTAGATCACCCCCACCACCCTCAGATGATGATGATGGTGCTGCACAGGTCCGGCGGCTTCTGCACAGCTCACTTCCCTGGGATAACTTCATTTACCGGTTGGAAAAGGCCATTCCACAAACTGATGCAGATGCAGTGACTCTGGCCCTGTGATTCTGGGAACATCATTACTCGGCCAACGTATCTGTACAGCGTCCGCATAGTTTACAGGTCATCTGCCTGGCTCCTGCATGAACGGCCCCAGGAAACAAGGTAAGCGGGCCCAGTCTTCTTAATACAGTACTGTTGTGCCAGCCCACAGGACATGCGGCCTACCGGCCCTGGCTATCCAGTGGCGGCTAAAGCAGTCAGCGCTGCCGGATAGCCATTTTAGTGATGGCCCCGACACACAGCAGCGTCATATGTTGATGCTGCCTTCAAAATATGACTGTACTGGACAGGGTACTGATCAACTTGCATTGTACCCATTTATGCTGAGGCACGATATTCTAAACAGATGTAAAAAAAAATTCCTGAGGCTTTCTATGGCATTCAGAAATTTAGTTTTAAAATTCTTCACATGACAAAGCTGACAGTGAAATGCTCTTACTGTGTCTGCAAACACAATACACTTTACCTCCACTGTCTAAAATACCACCTAAGGCATATTCCTATACCAGTGTCTTTGGATGACTGACATCCTCCTCAGATCGCGTATGCCTGACATCTGAAATCCTTTTAGTTTTGTTGTAATTTATGACCCAGAAAAACAAGTTTAGTACTGGCTTAAATGTTTGCAGCAAATACAAGGTTTGAAGGTATATGTTGGCTTGGGTAAAAAAAATTAAGCATTTATTGGTAATCAGCTAATTTTACATATGTTTTGCCCAGGAATTTGAACATCTTGTGGTTCTGGAGCACTTAAAGGGATACTCCACTGGAAAACATTTTTTTTTTAAATCAACCAATCTGCCAGAAAGTTAAACAGATTTGTAAATTACTTCTATCAAAAAATCTTAATCCTTCCAGTACTTATCAGCTGCTGTGTAATATGGAGGAAGTTCTTTTCTTTTTGAATTTCCTTTCTCTGACCACAGTGCTCTCTGCTGACACCTCTGCCCATATAGGAGCAAATCCCCATAGAAAACCTATCCTGCTCGGGACAGTTCCTGATATAGACAGAGGTGTCAGCAGAGAGCACTGTGGTCAGACAGAAAGGAAATTCAAAAATAAAAGAACTTCCTGTGGATTGTAAAGCAGCTAGAAGAATTATGAATTTTTTTATAGAAGTAATTTACAAATCTGTTTAACTTTCTGGCACAAGTTGATTTAAATTTTTTTTTTTCCAGTGGAGTACCCCTTTAACAGTATGTTTTTATATGGCAGATTTTGGTGCATTAGATGCATATTCCATGACAAAATCTGTAAATTCAGCCTGCTGTGGAATTCTGTTATTTCCATAAATATCTACCTTATAGTTCATACAGTGCAGATTTATTTTTGCCAAAAATGTGTTAAGTTTTTTTAAGCGAATTTAAAATCTGGGTTGCAGAAAAAAGGACATGTTCCTTATTAACAGAGTTTCTGTGTTTTGGCATCTAATTTATGGCAATCCACGGCATACAGAGTGTAGAAACAGACAGTAGAAATTTGAGTGTAAACAAAAATATCTTCAGTGAAAACTTTCCCTTTTCCTTGGCAGTGGTTCAGTGTGTTCTGACGTTTGGGGATATGAAAAAAAAAGTTTAAATGAGGGGGAAAACTTACTTTACCCAGTTCTTTGATTTTATGTCATGTAAGGATTTAATGGTTTCTTTTCTTTCTGGAATTGAAAGTGGTAACCTCTTAAAGAGAAACGGACAGGTTGTTTACCCATACTAAACCCAATATGTTGTAGTATATTGTAGTGCAGACAACCAGCTTTGGGCACTGCCATTAAACCTGATTTTTAATTTTGATTCCTTATGCTAAATAATTAACTTTTGTAATTGGCTTCCATTAAACAAAACTTTTTATGTTAGTTTTTCCTGCTGTATTCTTCTGGTCAACAGGGGTATCCCTTCTTGGCCAGAACACATTCAATCTAGTCAAAATCTGTTTAAGAGCTTGATTGACAGCTGCACAGAGCCTCACTGAAAGATACACAGACTGAAAGCTGTTACACAGAGCCTGAGGTCTTTTATTCATCACAGCGCTGCAACAATGTGAGGGTGGAAGTTGTCCCCCAGCAGGCTTCAGTGATGTCATGCTTGCTGAGAAACACCCACTTTCTCCTGCTGGGAAATTTCACTATGTGAGCAAGAAGAAAGGTATGATACAGGGCTTTTTAAAGCTCTGATTTTTTTTTTCTAGGGTGGGAGGAGTGTTAGGAGTAGTTAGGGGACATAGCCTGAGTTAGTTTAGAAAATATTGTTAGGTGACGGGTACTCTTTAAAAAGACGGGTTACTTTTATTGGTGAAGTATTTGCAGAGTTATTGCCATTTATATCTTCTTTTCTATTGCGCAATGGAGGCTGGGAGCTGGCTTGCCAAGCTCCCCTGCCTCCTCAATATTTCCTGCTTGGCCCATCTCTGTAATAAATATGCAAATGGATCGGGCTGACTTCTGGGCATAGCGAGGCAGCAGGGATTACCATTCAGATTTATTAATGTTAGATTTTAATTGTTCTTACATTCATGCACGTGGGATGCCAAATATGTTTGTTTATATATTTACATTATTTTATTTAACCCCTTCCCACCATTGGCCGCATGTATATGTCCCAGCTGTGAACATGTTAGAGCAACTGGATGTATGCAAGTCCCCCACAGTGTTAAAATCATCCCCCTGTTGCTACTTCCCCTGCCATCTCCCTAAAATCCATCACCCATCCTTTGATCACCCTTCCCATCCCCTCTTTAGAGCCCCATTGCCCCATCTGTCACCTGTAATAGCTGTAGTGTGCTGATTAGCAGTTCTCACTGTAATTCAGATGTCACCTGAGACCGCTGCCCTTTGCCACCTTTTCTGTAGACTTGCTGACTGGCAATTAGAACTGTAGGTCAGCCATCCTGAGATTGTCTCCCTTGTTGTTGCCTTCCTTCCTTGTGTTCATCGTCCCTATTCTCACCTTCCCTGTTAGTGTTGTGTAGGTCAGTCGGCCCTGAGATAGTCGCTCTTTCCTTGTCACCCTGTTGTTACAAAGAAAAAACATTAGACATGCTAAAGCATTATATAACAATAAAATGTCCCAACATGTGTATTCCCTAGAGGAGGCATATGACATCAGGTAAAAAAAAGATTTCCAATGAAGATGAGGAGGACCCCACATTCCTCCTGTCATCATGCTTGACATCTAGCGACTCAGACTTTGATGTGCCACACCTGGCCCTTCTCGCCTGTCTGAGCCCTCTGCACCCTCTGACCCATATGGACAGACCCAGTGGATTATACACCCCAAATCCTTGGATTCACTTGGAATGCAGGGATACAATTCCCATATGCAGGGCTCACAAGTTTTTTTTTTTTTCTTCCGGATGAGCTGTTAGAGTACATAGTGGGGCAGACCACACTATGCCCCCCAATTGTACCCCATCTCTAGTTATGCTCATCTGAACAGGTAGACTCCTGTAACCCCATAAGAAATGGTCACATTTTGGGGCATTATGTTGTGCATGGGCCTCATGAAAAAGCCGAGCATTCGTGCTTATTGGAGCACACACGTACTGTACCATACGCCTATGTATTGCATGCCTATAAGCCAAACCCACTTTCAGTGCAAATTGCAGTTTCTTCACTATAATCATAATGCCGCATTTCTACCCAGTGACTACCCCAGCACTTCAATGCCACATTTGAATAGACATATATCCCGAAAGAAATTTAAATTGAGGAGTCCCTGGTGCTCAAGCAAAAGAGCAAAGTATGGCGTGAAAATGTACAAGCTATACATGAGTGTGTCAGGATACAGGATTCATCCATTTTCGTGTGTATAAGGGGAAGGACTCATCAACTGAACCCCCAGAATGCCCCCTGTCCTGGGAATTCCTAGGAAAATCGTGTGGGAGTTAGTGCACCCCTTGCTGGACCAGGGATACCATTTGTAACTGGACAATTTTTACACCAGTGTCCCCCTGTTTTAATGCCTCGCTGCCAGCAGTAGAGTGGCTGTATGTAAAAACCATAGAGTTCAAAGCTTGGGCACCCCATGCGAAAACATGACAGCAGGGCACTATGCAGCAATTACAGATTGTGTAACCGGTCAAGAACAAGAAAGACGTCCTTGTACTGAGCACAATACATGGCCATGCCACCACCCCAGTTACTGTAGTCCTAAAGCCAGAGTACATCCTGAACAGGAGCATAGCTATAAAGGTAGCAGTTACCCCAGGGCCCTGGTACCTAAGGGGGCCCCAAAACACATCTGCCCCATAAGAGACAGGTATTTTAATTGGCATATGGGGCCCTGTTGCAGATTTTGCATCAGGGCCCAGAAGCTACAAGCTACGCCTCTGATCCTGGACTAGAATAAATTGATGGGAGGGGTGGGCTTGTCCGACCAGGTGCTTAGGTCATACAGCGCCATGCATAAAACAAGGACGTGATACAAAAAAACTGGCTGTGCACTTGTTAATATCATTCTTAATACTTTGAGGGGGGCAGTTTTAAAATGGGGTGATTTATTGGGGTTTCTAGCATACAAAACTCTCAAATCCACTCAAGAACTAATGTGGTCCTTAAAAGAAATGTGAAAAATTGCTCATAATAGTATAAGCTTTCTAATGCCCTAAAAAAGTAAAAGAATGTTTAACAAATGATGCCAACATAAAGTAGACATATTGTAGATGTGAATGAATTACTAGATTTATCTGGCATATATTTTTCTCTTACAAGTAGATAATTTCAAACCTAGAAAAATTTGAATTTTTTTGCAATATTTTAGATTATTTTTTTCTATAAATCAACAAAAATCTTCCACTCATATAAAGTACAATGTGTCACAAAAAGACAATTTCAGAATCTCTTTGCCCAGTAAAAGCATTCCAAAGTTACTGTATTACCAAATAAAGATACAAAGGTCAGATTTGAAAAATTGGGCTTGGTCATTTTAGGTAAAAACAGGCTGCGTCCTTAAGGACAAACACTGAAATTGTGGCTCAAATATTCAAATAGACATAACTAAAATCCCAAATTAGTGCCCAAAATTACAAAAGAATTAGCAATTCCTGTAAATTTATTAGTCTATATACTATGTAATGTAGAGGTGTAACACAACACAGGCCCCAACTAATACATAAACATTATAAAATATACATACGATAATAAAACATAAATATCCCCCACTTATGGCTTGTCCTATAAGCCCAATGATAAAACAAAATATTTAAGCACAATTCCTATTCGCAATCACATGCAGTTTATTATATCAATATAATGCACTGATTAAGAAACTATCACAATTAACACAAATATACACACACACACACACACACACACACACTGCTCAAAAAAATAAAGGGAACACTTAGGCTAAGTTTCCACTTTTTTTTTCTGGCAGTTTTTGGAATACTGCCACTGCAGTTTTTGAGCCAAAGTCCGAAGTGGATCCATAAGGGAGGAGAAGTGTAAGTCCTTCCTTTATATGTCCTATTCCTTTTGAATACACTTCTGGCTTTGGCTCAAACACTGCAGTGGTAGTATTCCAAAAACTGCCAGAGAAAAAAACAAGTGGAAACTTAGCCTTAAACAACACAATGTAACTCTTAAGTCAATCACACTTCTGTGAAATCACACTTTCCACTCAGGAAGCAACACTGATTGACAATCAATTTCACATGCTGTTGTGCAAATGGAACAGACAACAGGTGGAAATGATAGGCAGTTAGCACCCCCAATAAAGGAGTGGTTCTGCAGATGGTGACAACAGACCACTTCTCAGTTCCTATGCTTCCTGGCTGATGTTTTGGTCACTTTTGAATGTTGGCGGTGCTTTCACTCTAGTGGTAGCATGAGATGGAATCTACAACCCACACAAGTGGCTCAGGTAGTAGAGCTCATCCAGGATGGCACATCAATGCGAGCTGTCGCAAGAAGGTTTGCTGTGTCTGTCAGCGTAGTGTCCAGAGCATGGAGGCACTACCAGGAGGCCGTAGGAGGGCAACAACCCAGCAGCAGGACCGCTACCTCCGCCTTTATGCATGGAGAAGCCCTGCAAAATGACCTCCAATAGGCCACAAATGTGCATGTGTCCACTCAAACCGTCAGAAACAGACTTCTTGAGGGTGGTATGAGGGCCTGACGTCCACAGGTGGGGGTTGTGCCTACAGCCCAACACCGTGCAGGGCGTTTGGCATTTGCCAGAGAACACCAAGATTGGCAAATTTGCCACTGGCGCCCTTTGCTCTTCACATATAAAAGCAGGTTCACACTGAGCACATGTGACAGACTAGACAGAGTCTGGAGACACAGTGGAGAACATTCTGCTGCCTGCAAAATCCTCCAGCATGACCGGTTTGGCAGTTGGTCAGTAATGGTGTTGGATGGCATTTCTTTGGGGGGCTGCACAGGCCTCCATGTGCTTGCTAGAGGTAGCCTGACTGCCATTAGGTGCAGAGATGAGATTCTCAGACCCCTTGTGAGACCATATGCTGGTGCGGTTGGCCCTGGGTTCCTCCTAATGCAAGACAATGCTAGATCTCATGTGGCCTGAGTGTGTCAGCAGTTCCTGCAAGAGGCATTATTGAGCCTCATTTTGACTTGTTTTAAGGACATTACATCAAAGTTGGACAAGCCTATAGTGTGGTTTTCCACTTTGATTTTGAGTGTGACTCCATATCCAGACCTCCATGGGTTGATTTCCATTGATAATTTTTGTGTGATTTTGTTGTCAGCACATTCAACTATGTAAAGACGAAAGTATTTCATATGATTAGTTCATTCATTCAGATCTAGGATGTGTTATCCCTTTTATTTATTTTTTTGAGCAGTGTATATTGTAAGGATTCCACCCTGGGGATAGCTCTGGGATCGTCCTTAACACAGCCACAGGACATGTTCATTCAGCACTACTTCATTCAGCAGGCAAACAACAGTTCTTTATGCAAGTCTGGCTCCTCGCCAGCTTTATTACACAGGTTGCAGGATAAATAAAAACATAACACAGGAACAAACAAAATCCTAGACCATCCAGTCACTAACTTCACGTGTCAGCATGCCCTGACTATCAACTGGAGGGCTTTTCCCTGCCAATTAAAACAAGTTTCCTGCAACCTTTTACTCACTGTTCACACACAGCATTTGCAGCCTCTTGCTGTGTGTACTAAGACTCCTTGTCTTTGCACTTCAATGTTGGAGTCACTCACAGCGCCTAGCTGTGTGCTCCTCACAAAGGACCCTGCCTCCCCCCATAGCCACCTTGCTGTCTTCTGGGGAGAGCCCAGACTATTATATTTCCTTCCCTTATATGCCGACTTCCCGCACTTCTGCTGGCCTCATGAATTAGGGACCTGATAAGCATCTCTGCTAGCTCACCTAGGATAAAGGTCTTGGAAAAACACTTTCATTGCCCTCAAACCTGGCTCAATGCCACATATCCGCCCCCCCCCCCCCCCCCCAGCTCAGACCACCGGGAAGGAGCACTTGACTTCAAGAGACAGTTTACAAGAGCCTTTCCTTTTACTTGACCAACTTCGTCCAACAGGTTTTGAGCCACTTTGCTTACTTCTTCAGCAGATTCTATATGCACCGCTTCAATGGCGCACCCTTCTTTCATTCGCACTTTCACGAGCCACCGAGCACAAGACTTTTGGTCACCTTGGCGAATCCCTTGTAGAAGGCTCCATTCATGTCACGCCTTTCCAAAGCCAGGTTCTTCATCATGGTCTGTGCAGTGCTCTGGACACTAGGTGTGGACAAGGCAGATTCACCAGGCCTTTGTCTTCTTCCGTCAATGGTATGACCAGCGCCTGAACTTTGCTGGTGGCCAATCAAGCCTGTATCACCCATTTGCAGGACTTCTAAGACATTCTCCACAATTTCAGGAGGCTTTCCGTTAATGCACCTGTCCATCTTCTCCTTGAGACGGACTCTTCTACTTCTGCAGACTTTCTTCTGGTGTTTTCTGGAACAAGAACCTCTCAGGGTTTCTACCACGACCCTGTCTTCTATCACTGTGTCCTCTTTTTAAGGACTCTGCTTTCTCATTAGCCTTTTCTCTTGGGACTCCAACCGTCACAGGCTCATCTGCCGGCTGAGAATTCTTGGCTCCTTCAGGCCTTTCCTCACCCGCACCTTCGGGTGTCTCACTGACTTTACTTGCAGCTTCTGCAGTTACTGTATCTCTGATTTAGCTTCTGCCTCAGAGAACTTCTCTGCCTCAGCATTTTCACCATCAAATGTCAATATTTCTGTAGCTTCAGAGGACCTCTCATAGGGTTTCACCTCAGTTTCAGCTTCAGAGGACTTCTCATAGGGTTTTACCTCAGTCTCCACTTCAGAGGACTTCTCATACGGTTTTACCTCATGGTCTTCAGACTCTTCTGTTTCTTGAGTCCATTGCTCAGATTCTGCCACTTTCAGAGTAATCATAGCCATCTCCAGCAGCTTTTTCCCCACAAGCAGTTTTTCTTCTTCAACACGGACAGCTGTGGCTTTGGCCTCAGTTTCCATCTGAGACACTTTTAACCACCCTTTAGCCAGTTCTACTACACCTTGGTCTCTGCTTTCTTTTAGGACATTCATGTCCCCTTCAAGGTTAACATTTTTCTGCTCACTCTTGAGCTTAGCAGAGTTCTCATTTTCTCTTTCCAGCAGTTCTGTAAAGTTTTGGACAGGGACAGAAGTTGTTCTCTCATCTGCTCATTGTCTTTACTCAGCTGCGCCATCTTGGACACTTTCTGCTCATAGAGGAGAATTTATCATTGGTTTTACCCTAGTTTTGTGGTGTACATTTGTCTCACAGTTTGTCTCAGATACTGTTTTGAGACTTTTCATTGTGACTTTTGCTTTAGAAGGTTCCTCTAAAAAAAATATACCAAGTCATGATTTCAGTTGGTATCATGCAGTGGTCAGGAATTCATGAAATGAGACTTTTCAGTTTGTTGCATCTTTTGTCGCAACTGCGCTCAATTAGGCGCAAATCTACACCAGCCTTAACTTGGCTTACAAAACTGTTGACAGCATGATTAAAAAGTCACATGTTTTCTCGCACAGGATAAAAAGTTGCATAAAAAGTCGCAGGGGAATCACCACACAAAGTGGTGTACTGAAGTAAGAAATGTGATCAGCACCAGATTTCTCACATGCCCTGTACCATGTAATAAATCTGGTGCAGGTACACCATTACCACCACATAAATTAATGGAGTAAAAAGACGTTCAGCTCCACCACTCTTGATGAATACCCCCCATAGACTTTTAGCTAAGTCTCTTGTTCGAAGAGCCGCAGTCCCAGTGAATCCAAGGTAATTGCGTGAGACTTAATGTGCATTTTTTTCTGCGCCTCCAGGCTCTGCACCTTATGAGCCATTACCACTTTCTCCTTCTCGATCTCTTCCATGGCTATTAACCTAGCCTTGTGATCACTTTGTAGAGCCTTATATGCCTCACACAGAATATTCACTTCTTCCTCCTTAAATTAGATCTGCTTGGCCAGACTCTCCAATTCGCCCTCCTTGCTGGTCACAAGATCCTGGGAGCGGGACAGTTTATCCTGCAGAGCCACACACTCACGTTTGTGGAGCTCCATATCTTTCTGCAGCTGAAGCTTTGCTTCTTGTTCTTTCTTCAAGTCTGCCACGTTTTTTTTCTTTCTCCTCTGTCAGGTGATGAACCTCTTCTTCCTTTTGCACCAATTTAGCAGAAACAATTAGTAAGGTTTCTTCAAGATTCTGGAGTTGCTCCCTTTTCTTACCAAGACCAGCTCGTTTTTCCGAGATCTCTTACTTACCACGGTCTCCTCACTCTCGCTGCTGGACCTTGAGACATTCTTTTGTCCTTGGCCTGTTTCTTCCTTCAAGCCGACAAGTTCTGTCTCTTCTCCTCCTTTAAGGATTGTCGTCCCCTTTGCAAGGATATTGGCCCCTTGGGCCTCAGGGTTGTTCCCGGACAGTTTCTCGCTGTCTCTCTGCTCACTCGCAGACTTCTCTTTCACTTCACCACCGTCTCTCCGCTGCCCAGCAGAGACTTCTAGGGTTCCAGGGTCTGCAACAACATCTGGTTCAGTGGTTTGACCTTCCTGGTCATGATCCATCTCTGGTCCAGATGTCACATCTCCTTCACTCAGGACTTTGTCTGTGACAGTAAGCGCAGCACCCAGGTCCACATGTACTCTATTCAGTACTTCTGCATTATCCACAGCCATTCTTTTTCGGTCAACATCACCTCTTCTAGATGACTGCAATTTCAGCCCCCCCTCCCCCCCTTGGGCTCATCTTTAACTGGCGGATGAAACCCATGTTCTGGCACCTGCTCCTTTTCTGGTTTTACTGAAGACTCAGTTTGTCAGAGGCACACTTGTCACTTGAGTTTCTAGATCCTCTTGGACTTGACTCGTGGTCTGTTCTTCAGCTCCCCCAGCAGTCTGGCAGACCCCTATCTGACATATATCTAGTGACTGCTGACACTCCCCGTCCTCAGCCTGTGCTGAGTAACTCTCAACTAGTGTGTGGTGCAAGTCAGGTCTTGTGGGCCTATCAGGTGTACCTGCTCTAGTCACCTGACAGTTTTCCCATAACAGCTGAAAAAATGGAAAACCTGTCCCCAGAACTACTTCATACTCCAAGGAGGGCTCTATTGCAACTTTGTGACTCACGGTACCATAGATAGTAGAAAAACAGACATTAACATTTTTATAAACTCAAATATCTGCCTGTATAGACACTATGACAGGGTCCGGCTTTCTGCAACTGGTCTTTACCAGATTTATTATACCCCTAGGCTCTAGCAAAGCAATCATCTTTTACCATCTACTTCCAGCTCACACAGGTTTTCTTTTGTCCTGTCAGAGTTGGCAGCAGTACACATTACTTCAGAAAACATAGGCATGCATTTTTCACAAAAACATTATCACATTGCATAGGTTCAAAAGGACAGGACAGTTCATAGCACTATGACCTAACTCGTGCAAAGTGCCTTTTGTAAACTTTTCTCCCAGTCCTGCATTCAAAATTTTCTGTTCACCAGACTTTTTTCAGTTCAATCTGCAGTGTGTGACCCTCACCCTCACATGATTTCGCACTTGGACATAGATTGGAGCCACCTTGGACAGAGTTCACACAGTCAACTAGCGATACACTGCCCAGCATGACTCTGAATAAAGCCTGGTTACAGTCCAGTTCCACGAACAGCGGGATACCCCCCACCACCAACTCACGGGTCCTCACGTCCATCTTTTCTGGCCTCCTGACCAGAGGATAATCAGGTGTGAAGATGTCCTCTGGCTGAGCTTGATGGACATATGTCTTTTTTCGACCTTACTAACTAACTATGAGCTGCAGCCAATTTCATCAAGGTGCTCACCATAGCATCCATCTATGCGACAACCGGTTGCTGTCCACCTTGGTTGCTCCTAGCAATGGCGTTTCGATGTCGACCCATCTTTGCCCAAAAAAAATCCCACACGGCTTACTGCTGTTGTGCTGCGCAGGTGGCCTGTCCACCTGTCTCCTCACCTGAGAGAGCGCTCACTCGCTTGATGTGATCCGTTGCCCCTAGCAACACCTTCACCACAGGCTCAGTCCTGCTCTTGTACTCCACAGCTGGACAACGCGCATGGTTGGTTGTTCCTGGCAACAACTTCACTGTACTCGACCGCTGGTTGCTCCTAGCAACGTGCTGCCCGCATCCTTCACCAATTGTAGGGATTTCACCCTGGGTTATCTCTGGGACCAGCCTTGACACAGCCACAGGACACCTTTCTACTTAATTCAGCAGGCAAACAACAGTTCTTTATGCAAGTCTGGCTCTTCGCCAGCTTTATTACACAGGTTGCAGGATAAAAACATAACACAGGAACAAACAAAATCCTAGACCGTCCAGTCACTAACTACATGTGTCAGCATGCCCTGACTATCAACTGGAGGGCTTTTCCCTGCCAACTAAAACACAAGTTTCCTGCAACCTTTTACGCCCTGTTCACACACAGCGTTTGCAGCCTCTTGCTGCATGTACTAAGACTCTTTGTCTGTGCACTTCACTGTTGGAGTCACTCACAGCACCTGGCTGTGTGCTCCTCACAAAGGACCCTACCTCCCTCACAGCCACCTTGCTGTCTTCTGGGGAGAGCCTAGACTATTATGTGGCCTTTCCTATGCAGACTTCCCGCACTTCTGCTGGCCTCATTAATTAAGCACCTGATGAGCATCTTTGCTAGCTCACCTAGGATCAAGGTCTTCTAAAAACACCCTTTCATTGCCCTCAAACTTGCCTCAATGCCACAATATATATATATATATATATATATATATATATATATATATATGCACATCTCAATCCTATGGTGAAATATTCAATATAATACAGTACTACAATGTATCCAACCCCCAATGTCTCAGTAAATAGGATAAATACTATTAATCAAACACTTAGTTCCGTTCCTCTTGGTAACTAGCATGCTGATACTCGGTATCTTGTAGCAATCATACACAGAGTAAAGTAAAACAGTCAGCAAGGTATAGAAATCTCCACTATTCTGCTCCTGTGGAAATAATGCAAGCACAAAAAGTGTATATCAGATCCTATAAATAAAAGTTTGCAGTATGCCACATTAATATAGTTCACCAACTAAATTGATGCTGTCCTGCCTAGAAAATGGATGGTACACAGTACCACCCACCTCTCTGGAGCGCTCTTGAAGGCCTCGGTTTGAGATATGCCAACCTCCACACCAGCGCTGTTCACTGCCACTGCCTGATATGATCGCAGACCGGCTAGACAGGCAAGCTGGATAAAGATGTCTCACTTGTTGTTCGCTCATTGTTGTGCTTAGATCAAGGTTGGTGATAATGGAGTGAGCCTTTATCTACCATATTATTGTGCGCTTTAGGGGGATAAAAAAATATGAGGGGTGATTCAAACCTCTATTAGGGGAAGGTTCCCCATAGGGGTCTATAACCTGCAATCGTTAGATTGGTAACACTATTTCCATGCTATGTTGTAGCACAGCATTGATCATTGTTATCAAAGCTCTGATTCTCCAACCTTCCAAAGCAGGCACTGATACAAGTAGGAACCCTCTGGCCGTCATGCCAGCTTATCTGGACCCTGCTGTTGCCCTGAGTTGGTCTCGATCAGCTGTAGGAAAGTACTGGCTTAAGGTCCTGTGATCGCTATGAGGAGAGAATGGGTAAGTGTCACCATTTAATGGTTATATAATTTGATTAACTTTATTAACACTTTTTGGTGGGAAATGGGAAAATGTGATTTTGTCATTTATCTTTTTCATTTTAAAATTATTCTGTTCAGTGTACAGTAAAAAATAACTTTATAGCTTTCATAGAAACATAGAATGTGTCGGCAGATAAGAACCATTTGGCCCATCCAGTTTGCCTAATAATCTGTATCCTATTAATAGTCCCTGGCCCTATCTTATATGAAGGATAGCCTTATGCCTATCCCATGCATGTTTAAACTCCTTCACTGTATTTGCAGTGACCACTTCTGCAGGAAGGCTTTTCCATGCATCCACTATTCTCTCAGTAAAGTAATACTTCCTCATATTATTTTTAAACCTTTGCCCTTCCAGTTTAAAACGATGTCCTCTTGTGGTAGTTTTTCTTCTTTTAAATATGCTCTCCTCCTTTACTGTGTTAATTCCCTTTATGTATTTAAAAGTCTCTATCATATCTCCTCTGTCTCTTCTTTCTTCCAAGCTATACATGTTAAGGTCCTTTAACCTTTCCTGGTAAGTTTTATCCTGCAATCCATGTACTAGTTTAGTAGCTCTTCTCTGAACTCTCTCTATCGTATCTATATCCTTCTTGAGATACGGCCTCCAGTACTGCGCACAATACTCCAAGTGAGGTCTCACCAGTGTTCTGTACAGCGCCATGAGCACTTCTCTCTTTCTACTGCTTATACCTCTCCCTATACATCCAAGCATTCTGCTAGCATTTCCTGCTGCTCTATTACATTGTCTTCCTAGCTTTAAGTCTTCTGAAATAATTACTCCTAAATCCCTCTCCTCAGATACTGAGGTCAGGACTGTTTCACATATTCTATATTCTTCCCGAGGGTTTTTACGCCCCAGGTGCATTATCTTGCACTTATCCACATTAGATTTCAGTTGCCAGAGTTTTGACCATTCTTCTAGTTTGCCTAAATCCTTTTCCATTTGGTGGATACCTCCAGAAACATCAACCCTGTTACATATCTTTGTGTCATCAGCAAAAAGACATACCTTACCATCGAGACCTTTTGCAATATCACTTGGCTTTCACTTGGCAAGAGAGAGAGCCCACCTGGCACAGCCCAAAAATACACAGCCATAATGAACCATAATGGCCAGTCTTCGGTGGTGCTACATGTAGAGAGATTCAATAGTGTACATACAATTTTCAAAGAGAAAATGAACAGAGCACCTTCAGTCATCAGAGTATAAAGCTAAAATGTTCTGATAGTAAGGAAAATGAACAAAACACTCCCACTTTATGAGTTCTGCTTTACTGTATTTCAGCTGAAACATATAGACACAAGGAAGGTAGGGCAGGGATGTGAACAGCAGAATGCATCGGATGATGGCTTTTTCGCACTTTTCAGTGATTCATCTGGCCCCGATCTCCTGTTCACTTCCCTGCCCTACATTCCTTGTATCTTTATGTTTCAGGTGAAATAAAGTAAAGCAGAAGTCATCAAGTGGTGAGTGTTCTGTTCATTTTCTTTAATATCATAACATTATAGCTTTATTTTCTGGGGCGTTAACAAATTTAAATAGTTTTTCTACATTCCCATGACTTTTTATATTTCTTCTGATGCAGCTTTGGCAGTATAAGTGGAGATAGACTTGAATGGCACTACCAGCAAATGTGTCTCCAGAACGAGCTAGTGATGGGATCTGAAGTTGCTGGAAAATTAAAACAGAAATCCTTGCACCAGGATGGTCATTAGAGGTATGCTTTAAATTACCGCCATCATAGTGATCTCCGAAGTCGGTCATTGCTGGCTGGTGTCAGCTGCCGATAGCTCCTAGAGTTTATAGAACAAAAATGTGTGGATTATCATACAGTTTAGTTAGTTTTCATAGAAAGACTGGTTGCCCCTCTTAGCAGGGGGTACTGTCGGAAACATATCTGCCTGTGCTCCAATAATGCCCAGCAGGTGTCAATCCAACCTGTGCAATAATTTTGGGAGAGATTGTGATAAAGGGGATGTGTCATCAGAAAATAACTTAAGTTTAAATCAGGTTTTTATGTTAACCATATTTTTTTTTAAAGATTTTTTTGTAATTTTATTTTTATTTTTTCAAATTTTACATTCTACTATCTCTATTTTATGATAATCCCGAAATCTTTCCAATCTGGCCACTAGAACTAAAACTAAACTGAAACTCCCTGCTCATTGCAGATCATTTCCCAGCAACGCCTTCCTTCTAAGTACAAACAGGAGTATAGTGAATGGTGACACCAGTAGAAAGAGAACACTGGAACCACCACCATTCACAGCGCTGCTCAGTATCCCACCTCACAGTTGAATGACCTCTGAAAAGTTCACAGATAATGCTCAATAATGTCTTCAATTCATCTGAATGGGACAGCTTCAGTCTATTGTTGCATATGCCCATGAGGCTTCCAATAAAGCATGTGCGATAGCCTGGGGGATGTAGAGTATGGGGAGTGTAGCTGTGCGGTAATCATAGGGTGCTTGTTAACCCTTGCTATTCGTGACGCCAGGGTGAGGGCTCCTCAATAATGCTTTTCCTACCGCCACCCTTCCCAAGAGCGATAGGGAGGTAGATAATAAGAATAGATTGTCCACAACCGGACAGTTTCTGAAACAGTATTAACTTTTACTGAAGGTTTTCTGCAAGCTTCAATAACATAACAGTCTCTCAGCATAACAACGGCTTTCCTTGGAGATTGACAAAGGTTGGGACTTTAGCATTTAGAGTCTTTTAGTACTGTGCGTTGTTCCATGGGATTTAGGGGATAAGTTGCGGTCCAGTAGTCAAGCTAGCATTAGTGGGGATTCAGATTTGAACTTACGGTTTTGATTCCGCTGAGGCCGGCAGGTTTTTGAGGCCTAGCGTGGCTTTCAAAGTTGCGTAGCACCGTCCTGTTAGTCCGGCATCCACGAGAGCAGCAACCCAAGAGAGCGATAATTGGACGCAGCTCCCTTATATGGGCAGGGGCTGGACTAATGCTAATTGGTCCATACTGATGTCAATCACCATTACAAAGATTTGTGGGTAACACGTGACCCAAGGACCTCCAAAGGTCCTCCAACATACCATAGAGGTTTTTAGCATGGTCACATGACCGAAGGTCCTGCGACGCTGGACAAGGTAAGCACTATACATTACTATAGAATATATATAATTATTAAATATATACATATATTATTATTAAAGATATACTTAAGGAGAGGCGACTAGGGGTTGTCCCACCTGAGGAACCCTACCTGAACGTAGTTACTCTGACTTTGGAGACCTCCACACTAGGTACGGTATGCAATACTGTACCGGGACACAATACATGTCTCTAAATGCTGTTAAAAAATCTCAGACAAGATGGCTTTCCTCATAATCATGTGCATAAAGTAAAATATAAAAATTACAATCAGAAAATAGAAACAACGAACTTCAACTCGATTCTAAATAACAAATTTCTTCATTAGCGACACCCCTGCGACCATCGTGTATAATGTATAGATGTGAGCGGCTTTCTCCTGCGCTCGCATCTCTGCAATAGTTAGGACAATTGCAGCGGGTGTCAGGAATGTGATCTGTCCTCAACTGCAGGTACTACTACTCCCAACATGGAGCACACTCTGCTCCATGCTGAGAGCTGTAGTACCTGCATTAATAGACAGATCGCAGCGACTTCTGACACCCGATGCGTTCGTCCTGTATAATGTATAGATGCTGGCGGCCGACCGCTCTTCTCTGGTCCACTGTAGTATGACTATTTGCTGTATATATATACCTATTATTCATATTTCCCGCACAGAGCTGTGATTAGCCAGATGGTTCCAGTCAATCACAACTCTCTGCGGGAAATATGAATAGGTGTATATGTATGTCAGCGCAGGGGACCATAGAAGAACAGCCGGCCTCATCTATACATTATACAGGAGGATCGCAATTTGTGTCAGGAGTGACACTAGCTGCAATCTGTCTATTAATGCAGGTACTATAGCTCCCAGCATGGAGCAGAGTGTGCTCCATGTTGGGAGCAGTAGGGCCTGCAGTTAAGGACAGATCACAGCGGGTGTCACTCCTGACACCCGCTGCGATCATCCTTCATCCCTGAGATAAGGAGTGGCTTTCTCCTGCGCTCGCATCTCTGCTCTGTACTCCAGCCGGCCACTCACCATTCATAGTCCCCACTCTGGGTGGAAAATATGAATGAGTGATGTGAATTTCTATTCACATCACTGGCCGGCCCGGAGTATAGTGCAGAGATGCGAGCGTTGTATAGAGCCGATCTGCATCTCTGCTATATTATGGACGATTGCATCGGGTGTCAGGAGTGACACTGGCGATCTGTCAATTAGTACAGGAACTACTACTCCCATCATGTGAGTAGTAGTACTACCTAAAAAATATTTTAAAAAAAAAGTTAAAAACACACACACACACACACACTACATTTATATTATTGTCGGCTACTTTTTTAGGTCCCTGCCGACACACATTAATTGATTCCTGTTTCAAAATTAACATTAACAATTTTTTTGTCTTTCAATTTTCGGGAGCGGACAGGGACCAGAAAATTCAGCGCTCAATATTAAAAATGAATAAGGAGTGTATTTCATTTTTTTTTCTAGTTTTGTTCTAAATCATAATTTTTTTTACTTTCACTTTACTTTTTTTAGCCCCATTTTTAATATTGAGCGCTGAATTTTCTGGTCCCTGCCCGCTCCCTAAAATTGAAAGACAAAAAAAAATTAAAAAAAATTTCAATGTTAATTTTTAAACAGAGATCAATTTATGTAGGCGGGCAATAATAAAAATGTAGCCGACAATAATAAAAATGTAGAAAGGGGCCATTTAACCCCTTAAGGACTTTTTACGTTTTAATTTTTTCCTCCTCGCCTTCTAAAAATCATAACTCATTTATATCTTCATCCACAGACTAGTATGAGGGCTTGTTTTTTGCATGACCAGTTGTCCTTTGTAATGACATAACTCATTATATCATAAAATGTATGGTGCAACCAAAAAACACTTTTTGTGGGGAAATGAAAAAGAAAAACGCAATTTTGCTAATTTTGGAAGGTTTGGTTTTCACGTCGTACAATTTACGGTAAAAATGATGTGTGTTCTTTATTCTGAGGGTCAATACGATTAAAATGATACCCATTATTACATACTTTTATATTATTGTTGTGCTTAAAAAAAATCACAAACTTTTTAACCAAATTAGTACGTTTATAATCCCTTTATTTTGATGACCTATAACTTTTTTATTTTTCCGTATAAGCGGCGGTGTGAGGGCTCATTTTTTGCGCCATGATTTGTACTTTTTTTTGATACCACATTTGCATATAAAAAACTTTTAATACATTTTTTAGAATTTTTTTTTTATAAAATGTCTTAAAGTAGCAATTTTGGACTTTTTTTTTTTTTTTACGTTCACGCCGTTCACCGTATGGGATCATTAACATTTTATTTTAATAGTTCGGACATTTACGCACGCGGCGATATGAAATAGGTCTATAAAATTTATTTTTTACTCTTTTTGGGGGGAAAATAGGAAAAAAACGGACGTTTTACTTTTTTTATTGGGGAGGGGATTTTTCACTTTTTTTTTACTTTTACATTTTTTTTTAATTTTTTTTTACATAGGGGACTATTCATAGCAATACCATGATTGCTAATACTGATCTGTTCTATGTATAGGACATAGAACAGATCAGTGTTATCGGCTATCTTCTGTTCTGCTCGATCTCAGACCAGAGCAGAAGACGCCGGGAGCCGGAAGCAGGAAGGTGAGGGGACCTCCGTGCGGCGTTCTGAATGATCGGATCCCCGCAGCAGTGCTGCGGGCGATCCGATCGTTCATTTAAATCGTGCACTGCCGCAGATGCCGGGATCTGTATTGATCCCGGCACCTGAGGGGTTAATGGCAGACTCCTGCGAGATCGCGGGCGTCGGCCATTGCCGGCGGGTCCCTGGCTGCGATTAGCAGCCGGGATCAGCCGTGCATGACACGGGCATCGCTCCGATGCCCGCGGTTATGCACAGGACGTAAATGTACGTCCTGGTGCGTTAAGTACCACCGCACCAGGACGTACATTTACGTCCTGCGTCCTTAAGGGGTTAAATGAAAAAATAATGTATTTTTTATAATACATTTTTTTTAATTTATTATTGGTAATGTATTTTAATATTGTTTCAAAGAAGCAGGGAAATAATCGGCAACTCACCGCAACCAGCTGAATAAATCTTCTTTTATTTCATACTCACAAATATGTTAAATGGGAAGAGGGTAGTGGGGGGACACAGGATGGCCGGAGACAGCACGATCACCGTGCGAAACGGAGCTTGGTCGCCATCCTGTGTCCCCCCACTACCCTCTTCCCATGTAAAATATTTGTGAGTATGAAATAAAAGATTTATTCAGCTGGTTGCGGTGAGTTGCCGATTATTTTCCTGCTTCTTTGAAACGTTTTCATGTACTATTGTCAATCAGAGCACCACCTCCAGCATTCCTAGTCCAAGTCTGACATTTCATCGTTGTTCTACACTCAAATAGGGAAGCAGTGCCGTGCCGGCTATCTACGAACTGTGTCTATTTTATTATTGTGTTTAATAAAGTGTGTGTGTATGTGTGTTTTACTTTTATTTTTTTCCCACTATTTTTTTTTTTTTTTAGGTAGTACTAATACTCCCAGCATGGAACAAACTGTTCCATGATGGGAACTGTAGTGCCTGCACTAATAGACAGATCACAGCAGGTATCACTCCTGACACCTGATGCGATTGTCTTTTCGACTGCAGAGATGGAGCGGCTTTCTCCTGAGCTCGTATCTCTGCATTATACTCCGGCCGGCCAGTGATGTGAATAGAATTCACATCACATATTCATATTTCCCGCAGAGAGCTGTGATTGGTTAGATGGTTTCAGCCAATCATAGCTCTCTGCGGGAAATCTGAATAATAGGTATATATATGGCCAGAGCCGGTTTTGGGGGGGGGGGGGGGGGGGGGGGCAACCTGGGCAATTGCCCAGGGCCCCCATGTCCAAAAGGGCCCCCTGAACTCTAGAGGAACATTACTGCCTTTTGCCACGACTTGCGTAATTTGCAGTAATGTGAGAGTGGCCCTGTGGGAGCTCGGGCTTCAAAGAGCCCACAGAGCAGAATAGACACTCACACTTTATGGTAAAGGACCTTCCTGATGATGTCATCGCAGGTCCTTTACAAAAAAGAGGAGGAGGAGGTTATAGGGAAAAGCATGGGGGGGAGGGGGCTGTGAGGAAGGTGGGGAGACCAGTATATGTGATGAGGGGCATATAAACTGTATATAGGGTGTAAAGTTAGCAATATATGGGGGTACAGGTGGCAGTATATGGGGAGCATAGGAAGCAGTGTATAATGGGAGAAGGGGGCCATAGGGCGCAGTATATGTGATAGGGGGTCATAGAGAGCAGTATATATGTGATAGGAGGTTGTGGGGAGCAGTATATATGTGATAGGAGGTCAGAGAGAGCGGTATATATGTCATAGGGAGCAGTATATATGTGATAGAAGGTCATAGGGAGCAGTATATATGTGAAATACAGGGTTATACAGAACAGTATATGTGAGATAGGGGACATACGGAGCAGTATATGTGAGATATGGGGTCATACAGTCTGGGGTCTGTACACCAAAGGTCATCACCAATACACAGAATATCTGATCGGTGAGACCTGACCCCTGGGACCACCACCGATCATGAGAAGAGAGGTCTCTTGTCCCCCAAATGAATGGAGCAGCAGCACATGATCACCTGCAGCTCCATTTGTTCTCTATGGGACTTATAAACGTTGCTGATCGTTGCACTCACATGTATGGAGACCCCAAAGAAAATGAATGGAGTGACATGGGATCATGTGCTGTTGCTCCAATCACCCAGGGGTTCCAGTGGTCGGATCCTGTGACAGTGTCGGATCCTGTGAGAGATTTTTACACTGTCTCCTAGGTATGCTGTAGACATGGTAATGGAGCAGCAGCAAGCAAAGCATTAGCGAAGTAGGGTGGCAGTGTAAAGGCTGGGAGTTGTGTTACTATAGAGGTTTGAGTAGATTTCAGAAGGGGCCACAGATGTCTTGGTATAGTCTTCAGTCATCAGGAAACATCATCATATTTGCCCGGGCTGCATGGAGAGGAGAACATATACAATCAGAGAAGACGCCCCCTGTGGTCACTGGATTTAATAGTCCTGTATGCTGTACCCCTTAATTCCCTGGTTGAACTTGATGGACATATGTCTTTTTTCGACCGTACTAACTATGTAACTATGTAACTGCTTCTGATCAGGTGAGAGCTGCTCTTACATGGCCACAATACCTGAGTGCTTTAGGGTTTAAAGTGCAACTGTCGCATAAAAATAAGTCAATAACCATCAGCACAGCCTACGAGCTGATCACTGGTATACTGCACCTACGAGCTGACCACTGGTATACTGCAGCCTATGAGCTGATTACTGGTATACTGCAGCCTACGAGCTGATCACTGGTATACTGCAGCCTATGAGCTGATCACTGGTATACTGCGGCCTACAAGCTGATCACTGGTATACTGCGGCCTACGAGCTGATCACTGGTATACTGCAGCCTACGAGCTGATCACTGGTATACTGCAGCCTATGAGCTTATTACTGGTATACTGCAGCCTACGAGCTGATCACTGGTATACTGCGGCCTACGAGCTGATCACTGGTATACTGCAGCCTATGAGCTTATTACTGGTATACTGCAGCCTACGAGCTGACCACTGGTATACTGCGGCCTATGAGCTGATTACTGGTATACTGCAGCCTACGAGCTGATCACTGGTATACTGCAGCCTATGAGCTGATCACTGGTATACTGCGACCTACGAGCTGATCACTGGTATACTGCAGCCTACGAGCTGATCACTGGTATACTGCAGCCTATGAGCTTATTACTGGTATACTGCAGCCTACGAGCTGATCACTGGTATACTGTATCTACCAGCTGACCACTGGTATACTGCAGCCTATGAGCTGACCACTGGTATACTGCAGCCTGCGAGCTGATCACTGGTATACTGCACCTACGAGTTGACCACTGGTATACTGCAGCCTATGAGCTGATTACTGGTATACTGCAGCCTACGAGCTGATCACTGGTATACTGTATCTACCAGCTGACCACTGGTATACTGTAGCCTACGAGCTGATCACTGATATACTGCAGCCTACAAGCTGATCACTGGTATACTGCAGCCTACGAGCTGATCACTGGTATACTGCGGCCTATGAGCTGATCACTGGCAGGGCCATTTGAAGGAATTTGGGGGCCCCAAGCAAAATAGACATGGAGGCCCCCCCCCTACCCCCTCCACACGTTACGCACGCATAAAAGATTATATACAGGACCATATAGAGATATATACCAGCTGTACACAGGATATATACCCCATATAAGTGATTGCAGCTACATGAAGGAACTCACAGCTCATGTCTTTTCTGATCAGCGTCGTCCTCTTTCCTTTTCTTCCCCGTCCGGCGCAGACCGCCATGATGTCTTCTTCCAGCCAAAACTTCATCTCTCTTCATCTGCAGAACAAACATCTTAGACTCTGCATTTTTCCAGTGCTCTCCTTAACACTACACAATCTCCTCATCTATAGGCCTGTAATAATGCTGCCCTTGGTTTCCCACTCAGTAACAGAGCATGGTGCCCAACAGACCCCAACCATGGTGCCTTCAGCTGTTGCAAAACTACAGCGCCCAGACGACCTCTGGCTTTCCGGGCATGCTGGGAGTCATAGTTTTGCACCCTGGTTGGGAAACACTGATGTAGGTAGTTAGGTAGCCAGGTACATAGCTAGTAGGGCTGCACGATATGGGCAAACTGTGCGATTGCGATTATGGACCTAAATATTGCAATTTCAATATCATAAACAAATAGTGAAATCCTCCCATTTCATGTCCAATGTCCCCCATTTTACATCTATTCCCTCATTTTATATCCACCACCCATTTCACATCTTCCCTGTTTCATTTCTATCCCCCTAATCACATTCTCCCCATTTCATTTCTATCCCCCCCATGTCACATTCTCCCCTTCCCATCCCTACCCCCTGTCTCATGTTCCCCCATGTGACATTCTCCCCCCATGTGACATTCTCCCCCCATGTTAACACCCCCCCCCCCCCCGTTCCAGTAGACAAGTAGTACCCCCAAATTAGATCCCCAGTATGCAGGTAGTACCGCCAGATTAACCCACAGTAGGCAGGTAGTACCCCCAGATTATCCCCTCCCCCCCCCCCCAGTAGACAGGTAGTAGCTCCATATTAGACCCCACCCCCTTGGTAGGCAGGTAGTACCCCGAGATTAACCCCCTCCCCCTCAGTAGGCATGAAGCACCCCCAGATTAATCCCCTTCCCCCAGTAGGCAGGTAATACCCCCAGATAAACCCCCTCCCCCCATTAGGCAGGTAGTACCCCCAGATTAACCCCCTCCCCCCAGTAGGCATGAAGCACCCCCAGATTAACCCTCTTCCCCCAGTAGGCAGGTAGTACCCCCAGATTAACCCCTCCCCCCAGTAGGCAAGTATTACCCCCAGATTAACCCCCTCCCCCCAGTAGGCATGTAGTACCCCCAATTAACCAACTCCCCCCCAGTATGCAGGTAGTACTCCCAGATTAACCCCCTCCCTCAGTGTGCAGGTAGTACCCCCAGATTAACCCCTCCCCCTAGTAGGCAGGTAGTACCCCCAAATCAACCCTCCCCAGTAGGCAGGTAGTACCTCCAGTACCCCAGGAGGGGGTTAATCTGGGGGTACCATCTACCTACGGGGGGGGGAGGGGGTTAATCTGGGGGTACAACCTTCCAACTGGGGGGGTTAAACTGGGGGCCCCAGGTTATCCCCCCCCAGTAGGAAGGTAGTACCCCCGGATTAACCCCCTCCCCCCAGTAGGCAAGTATTACCCCCAGATTAACCCCCTCCCCCAGTAGGCATGTAGTACCCCCAATTAACCCCCCCCCCAGTATGCAGGTAGTACCCCCAGATTAACCCCCTCCCTCAGTGTGCAGGTAGTACCCCCAGATTAACCCCCTCCCCCCAGTAGGCAGGTAGTACCCCCAGATCAACCCCCCCAGTAGGCAGTTAGTACCCCAGGAGGGGGTTAATCTGGGGGTACCACCTTCCTACTGGGGGGGTTAATCTGGGGGTACCACCTTCTTACTGGGGGGGGTTAATCTGGGGGCCCCAGATTATCCCCCCCCCCCTCCAGTAGGAAGGTAGTAGCACCCCTAGGTTATCATTAAACCCCCCGGGGGCCCCGGCTGGTGTCTGCTCTGCTGCTGCAGTTGCCGGGAGGAATTCTGGGGCTGAATCAGGGCAGAACCTTGCTTGCACTGTTGCTATGCGCACCGCGCATGTCACGCTCTAGAGCCGGCGTCAGGATGTAGTAACGCCGGCCCTTGAATTCTGGGAGCGTGATGTGAGCGTCACTGCGTAGCTGTACGGCACTGGGGGCGGGGACATCCTCCTGAGTTCACTTTCCAGCAACTACAGGCTACAGGTGAGCCGGGGCGGGCACAAAAAAGGAGCCGGAGGCTGAGCGGCTTTAGTCTCGGCCTCCCGCTCCAGGCTCTCGCACTGCTGGCCCGGCCGGCCGGCCGACAGGGCGAGCTGCCAAACTGGGACAGAGGCAGGAGGACGACAAGCATCAACTCTGCTCGGGGCCCCAAGCAATTGCTTGGTTTGCCTGTCCTGTAGCGGCGGGCCTGATCACTGGTATACTGCAGCCTACAAGCTGATCACTGGTATACTGCAGCCTACGAGCTGATCACTGGTATACTGCAGCCTACAAGCTGATCACTGGTATACTGCAGCCTACAAGCTGATCACTGGTATACTGCGGCCTACGAGCTGATCACTGGTACACTGCGGCCTATGAGCTGATCACTGGTATACTGCGGCCTACAAGCTGATCACTGGTATACTGCAGCCTACAAGCTGATCACTGGTATACTGCGGCCTACGAGCTGACCACTGGTATACTGCGGCCTATGAGCTGATCACTGGTATACTGCGGCCTACGAGCTGATCACTGGTATACTGCAGCCCTACGAGCTGATCACTGGTATACTGCGGCTTACGAGCTGATCACTGGTATACTGCAGCCATCTCTCTGTTTTGGCACTTTTTGTTTTCTATGTTCCTATTTTTCCCCACAGTTGCCATAAGTCAGAGAGGAGTGGCCAGGGATCTACAATGCCCCGGGGCTGCCAAGCCTCTCTTCTCTGGCGTCACAGCACTTCCCCCAGTCTGACTGGCATGCAGCTCTATGAGTGAGCGGTGCTGGGGCGGTGCTGTGATGTGATGTCAGAAAAGAGACTGCAGATCCCTGACTACGCCTCTCTGACTTAGGGCAACTGTAGACAAGTAATTTACAGCATAGAAGACAAGGAGTGCCAAAACAAATGTATGGCTGCAGTATACCAGTGATCAGCTTGTGCTGTGCTGACAGGTTATTGACCTATTTTTATGTGACAGTTGCACTTTAAACAAAAAGTATTCACTATGGGAGAGATTTATGAAAGCCTATGTAGAGGATGATACTCATTTTTTAAAATGGCCTCTGATCGGTTGAAATGGGCAACTCCACCACTGATCCTCTGCACAGGTTTTCATAAATCTACCCCTCTATAGCTTTGATTTGGAGCCTATAATGCATTTGTGTTATGGCCTTCAGCTGAGATGCAGCACAATTCAACATGGTGATCTTTGGTCATGTGACCCATGGGTCCCATTTTTATTTTTGCCCAGGGCAACACTTAGTCTAAAACCGGCCCTGTATATGGCAAATACTCATACTACAGTGGGACCAGAGAAGAGCGGCCGGCCGCCCGCATCTATACATTATACAGGACGATCGCATCGGGTGTCAGAAGTGACACTTGCTGCGATCTGTCTATTAATGCAGGTACTACAGCTCCCAGCATGGTGTAGAGTGTGCTCCATGTCTAGAGCATTAGTACCTGCAGTTGAGGACAGATCACAGCGGGTGTCACTCCTGACACCCTATGCGATCGTTCTATCTAGATGTGAGAAAGCCGCCTTCATCTATACATTATAAAGGACGATCGCAGAGGGTGTCAGGAGTGACACCCAGGGGGATCTGTCTATTAGCACAGGTACTACTACTCCCATCATGGAACAGTCTGTTCCATGCTGGAAGTAGTAGTACTACCTAAAAAATAAAAATAAAAAATTTTGGAAAAAAAGTGAAACACACACTTTATTAAACACATTATTAAAATACATTACTAAGAAAAAGTTGCAGAGAATTTATTTGGATCGAATCGATTTTTTTTTTTATTCGACGAATTGGCCTAATCGAATTTTCAAAAATTCGCTCATCTCTAGTTTTTATCTTAAAAAAAACAAGTCTACGCAATACATTCCCTTTAACCCCTTAATGACACAGGGCGTATCCATACGCCCCCGTTTCCAAATCCTTAAGGACACAGGGCGTATGGATACGCCCTGCGCATTTCCGGCCCCCGCCGCTAGCCGGAGGGGAGCCGGTGCCGGATGCCTGCTGAAATCGTTCAGCAGGCATCCCGACATATCGCCCAGGGGGGTCATGATGACTCCCCCCCCATGTCGGCAATGGCCGCAGATCGCTGAACAATTCAGCCCAGCGATCTGTGGCGGATTCCGGGTCAATCGGGTCTCCAGTGACCCGGTGACCCGGAATTACTGGCTGATCAGGGCCGTCTCTGACTGCCCCGAACAGCCATAGCCAGCAGGGGTGAGGTGGCACTGGTGCCACCTCACGATCGCCCTGATTCGTCGGCCGGTTTACCGGCCGACCAATCAGGGCACCTGCTGCGGGTGTCACTCCCGCAACCCGCTCCACCCCTCTTCCGGAGGACGTGAGCGGGTGCGGGAAGAAGACCCTGGGAGCTGGGGACCCCGATCCCCAGCGTCCCTGTTGGGATCGGGGCCCCAGGAGTGACGGCGGCGGCGTGGATCTGCAGTTGGAGGTGAGTGACAGCCTCCTGCTGTTGCTTAGCAACAGCTCCCAGCATGCAAAAAGGGCATGCTGGGAGCTGTAGTTACGCAACAGCAGGAAGCAGACCACCACAACTCCCAGAATTCCCTTATGGGCATGCTGGGACTTATAGTTTTGCAACAGCTGGAGGCACATTTTTTCTATGGAAAAGTGTACCTTCAGCTATTGTATAACTACAACTCCCAGCTTGCACAAACAGCTAAAGTGCATGCTTGGAGTTGTAGTGGTGCATCTGCTGGTTGCATAACTACAACTCCCAGCATGCCCGTTGACTGACGATGACTGCTGAGAGTTGTAGTTTTGCAACAACTGGAGGCACTGGTTGTGAAACACTGAGTTAAGTAGCAAACCAGTGTGTCTCCAGCTGTTGCATAAATACAGTCCCCAGCCAAATTAGTATGCCTCCAGCTGTTGCCCTTCTGCTGTCGATACATGCTGGGGATTGTAGCTTTTGCAACAGCTGAAGGCATACTGGTTGCAAAACACTGAGTTTGTTACCAAACTCTGTGTTTCACAACCAGTGTGCCTCCAGCTGTTGCAAAATTACAACTCCCAGCATGCACTGATAGACCGTACATGCTGGGAGTTGTAGTTTTGCAACAGCTGGAGGTATTTCCCCCCCCCCCCCCCCAATGTAAACATACAGGGTACACTCACATGGGCGGAGGTTTACAGTAAGTATCCGGCTGCAAGTTTGAGCTGCGGCAAATTTTCTGCCGCATCTCAAACTGCCAGCGAGAAACTACTGTGAACCCCTGCCCGTGCGACTGTACCCTAAAAACACTACACTACACTAACACAAAATAAAATAAAAAGAAAAAAACACTACATATGCACATACCCCTACACAGCCCCCCTCCCCAATAAAAATTAAAAACGTCTGGTATGGCACTGTTTCCAAAACGGAGCCTCCAGCTTTTGCAAAACAACTACTCCCAGTATTGCCAGACAGCCACTGACTGTCCAGGCATGCTGGGAGTTTTACAACAGCTGGAGGCACCCTGTTTGGGAATCACTGGCGTAGAATACCCCTATGTCCACACCTATGCAAATCCCTAATTTAGGCCTCAAATGCGCATGGCGCTCTCACTTTGGGGCCCTGTCGTATTTCAAGGCAACAGTTTAGGGTCACATATGGGGTATCGCCGTACTCGGGAGAAATTGTGTTACAAATTTTGGGGGGTATTTTCTGCTATTACCCTTTTTAAAAATGTGAAATTTTCGGGAAACCAAGCATTTTAGGTAAACTTTTTTTTTTTTTTTAACATATGCAAAAGTTGTGAATCACCTGTGGGGTATTAAGGTTCACATTACCCCTTGTTACGTTCCCCCGAGGGGTCTAGTTTCCAAAATGGTATACCATGTGGTTTTTTTTTTTTTTTTGCTGTTCTGGCACCATAGGGGCTTCCTAAATGCGGCATGCCCCCAGAGCAAAATTTGCTTTCAAGAAGCCAAATGTGACTCCTTCTCTTCTGAGACCTGTAGTGCAGCAGCAGAGCACTTTTCACCCCCATATGGAGTGTTTTCTGAATCGGGAAAAATTGGGATTAAAATTTTGGGGGGTATTTTCTGCTATTACCCTTTTTAAAAATGTAACATTTTTGGGAAACCAAGCATTTTAGGTAAAAAAACTTTTTTTTTTTTTACATATACAAAAGTCGTGAATCACCTGTGGGGTATTAAGGTTCACTTTACCCCTTGTTATGTTCCCCGAGGGGTCTAGTTTCCAAAATGGTATGCCATGTGTTTTTTTTTTTTTGCTGCTCTGGCACCATAGGGGCTTCCTAAAGGTGACATGCCCCCCAAAAACCATTTGTCGCTCCTTCCCTTCCCTCTACTGTGCCCGCCGAACAATTAACATAGACATATGAGGTATGTCCTTACTCGAGAGAAATTGGATTTCAAATACAAGTAAAATTTTTCTCCTTTTTACCCCTTGCAAAAATTCAAAAATTGGGTCTACAAGAACATGCGAGTGTAAAAAATGAAGATTTTGAATCTTCTCCTTCACTTTGCTGCTATTCCTGTGAAACACCTAAAGGGTTAAAACACTTACTGAATGTCATTTTGAATACTTTGGGGGGTGCAGTTTTTATAATGGGGTCATTTGTGGGGTATTTCTAATATGAAGACCCTTCAAATCCACTTCAAAACTGAACTGGTCACTGAAAAATAGTGAGTTTGAAAATTTTGTGAAAAATGTCAAAATTGCTGCTGAACTTTGAAGCCCTCTGGTGTCTTCCAAAAGTAAAAACTCATCAATTTTATGATGCAAACATAAAGTAGACATATTGTATATGTGAACCAAAAAAAAATTATTTTGAATATCCATTTTCCTTACAAGCAGAGAGCTTCAAAGTTAGAAAAATGCAAAATTTTCATTTTTTTGATCAAATTTGGGGATTTTTCACCAAGAAAGGGTGCAAGTTACATAAAAAATTTACCACTATGTTAAAGTAGAATATGTCACGAAAAAACTATCTCGGAATCAGAATGATAACTAAAAGCATTCCAGAGTTATTAATGTTTAAAGTGACAGTGGTCAGATGTTCAAAAAATGCTCTGGTCCTTAAGGTGAAAAAGGGCTCAGTCCTTAAGGGGTTAAGGTTGGGTATTCTAAACAGCTTTTAGATGTCTGTTTTCCCTCAGGCCACATGTAATTTACCACTTTAAAGGTGAGTTTTGTCAGGGGCTCTTGACATTATACTAGCTGAAATGCCCTTTTGAAGTCACCTATGGAAATGTATTGAGCTTCACTTTACACGCACTGTTCAGAATACCAAATGTAATTTACTTTGTACACCTAAGGTATAACGTCCATGAAACTGAGTAGTTTAACCTTTAAACTCTGCACTGTAAGGTATTAGGCCTCATGCATTAACTCATTTGTAAAACAGCTCCCATAGCTGTCTATAGATCCATAATGCCATATTTTCATATGGAAAAAGATAATTCCATAGCCTTTTGGCTAAGATCAAGTGTAGTATCTGTTCTTATCAGTGGTTTAGTCTCTACCATTGATGTAGGATGGATGCTGCATGGAGGAGCAGGTGTTCCGGGGCGTTCCCGGGGCTGGTGCCACATAACCAGCTCAACGGCTGTCCTGATGTGACCTGTTTCCTACGGGTCTCGCCATGAGGTAGAGGGGTGTAGAGGCGAGGTACTTCTGTGCCACGGGGAGTGGTGACGAAACTCACTGGGTGCTATAACTCACTGAGTCAACGCGCTGCACCATTACTCTTCACCTTTGGCACTCACCCTTGGTATCCCGACCTTCTGGCTAGGATCCGGGAAATTTTTATAGATCCGGCTGGATGACCGGGCAGTATATCTGCACTTATCCACTTATTTATTTTTTGTTTTTTGTCACTGTGCCACTTTTACGTGTTGTTTTGTACACAGGATTGGCAGGATACGGTAGCCCTTCTGGGTGTCCCTCCTGGCGGTCTAGGGGAGGTGTGTGTAGCCATTAGGTTCCTCACCTCCCTGCAGCCACTGGGCATCTTGGCTTTGGTCAAGATGCCCTCAGTATACGGCTCCTCGACTGATCCCTTGGTTAACGCCTAGGTTGAAGCCAGGTGCATTTTTGGCCCCTTAGTAGCTTCGCCGAAAAGTGGCATCGAACCTGGATCCTTGCAGGTGCCTTTTGGCCCGGAGGTGAAGGGTAGGTTTGTTGGGGGGCCTCTCTCCTGTTGGAGAAGGGCTTAGCGATAGACCACATCCTTTGTGCACGTTTTTTTTTAGTGTGACACGTTTGAACTTTCTCTTGCACTTTGGGTGATAGAGAGCACTTGCCTCGGCTCTTAAAAAAAAAAAGTAACATAGGGCTGAAGAAACTCATATGTCCATATAGTTCTTCATTGAATTTATACAAAGTCTATTAACGCTTATATGTGGTGAGGTCCATGATTTGTTGCGTATCTGATGATCTGAGAGACATACTTCTGGGATGCCGGCTCGGTTGCATCATCTGTTCTTGGTAGGATCTGACACACAGAGCCAACACTTAGCAATTTGGTTAAACATTAGTGATGTCATCACCACCTTACTTACTATATAGAAAAACGTATGTGACGCACAAGTGTGTACAATGTAAAAGATGATTGTGAAGTGCTTGCTTAGTGCAATACCATAAAGATGTAGCAACAGGAGTTAGTCAGGGTACACATTGTGGACAGTGTTTGTCACATTACTATTTACTGGGCAAGGTGTGGCTTAAAGTATTCTCATATCACAGTGCTATACGAGAAGAAAAAAAAAACATGTCTGCACTCACCATATAAGACGAAGAAAGTTCGGACTTTATTGAAGTAATGTTAATGTACAAAACATATTTGGAGAACAACGAAGCAATGTCCATAAACAGAAATGTCCATTAACGGAGTTCACCCAGGTCCAGGGAGGGAAGGCAGCTACCAGCCAGCAGCCAGAGCATAACAGATGAACGATAGCGCGGTTTCGCGTCAATGACGCATCATCCTTTAAAGGGGTACTCCACCCCTAGACATCTAGATGTCTGATCATTGAGGTCCCGCCGCTAGGGCCCCCTGCAATCTCCCTGCTGCACCCAGCATTCGTTTAGAGCGTCGGGTGATGCGTCGGAGGGTCATGACATAACGGCCACGCCCCACTTGTGATGTCATGGCCTCTCAATGCTAGTCTATGGGAAGGGACGTGGCCGTGATGTCACAAGCCTCCGCCCCGCGTCGCCAGTCATCCGGCATGGAGCGACATTCTCTCCGTGCACCGGATGTCTGGGGTGCCGCAGTGGAGACCACGGAGGTCCCGCCGCTGACTGGCGATGTAGGGCAGAGGCGTGTGACGTCACAGCCACGCCTGCTCCTTTGGATAGGGGATAAGATGTCTAGGGGCAGAGTACCCCTTTAAGGAAGACCTATAGAGAAGAACATGGCCATCAATCTGGGCTTAGAAAGTATAAGAAAGAAGGAAGCAGTTAGGAGATTAGAAAGTGATGAATGTGCATGTGTGGAGATTTTAATGTCAGCAAGAGGCAAAATGTTTGAAGTTTCACAAGAAAAATATTTTATTTCTTTTAAAAACACATAAAATATTTAACACAAAAAAGTACTATTACTAACTTCTATTCCAGAAAATAGCAGTTATATCACCCTAGAATATGTGTCGCATCGCTTATAAGTGATATCAATTAGTGCATTCTCATGAACCCTATGAAATGCTACAATCTCATATTTCTTTCCCCACTGGCAGGATCATAACACTCCCAGCAGTGTGCAGAACGTGTGGAAAGAAGGCCGCTCTTCACTGTCATCAGACGGATTCCTGACACGATCAGCCTCTCATAGAATGTACACATTAGTTATTATTAATGCAGCCCAACCAAAGTAAAAACACTTGTAATACTAAGAATTGGCGCAGTAGTGGACACACTGGGGTTTATTTACTAAGAGTGGAGTGTAGGTTTCTTTGTGGGTTTTGATTTCCGATTGGTATTTTCCCAAAGTATTTACTAAGGTTTCCCTACATTTTGCACTTTTTCCTACGTTTTGCTCTTTTTTTTTTACACATGTTCTGATCTGTCTGGTTTTTCTCAGCTCAAATCCACCACATTTTCTGTGGAAACCTTAGTAAATATGTTGGGATTTTTCAAAACTGCCCTCTTGTCGGGACCATGGCCACTCCCCCTTTCCGGGTTTCTTTTCTTGTAAAATGGAGGGTTTTGTTTTTTTTGGTCGCATATTGTGTTGCAAGGGACGTGCGACTCAATTTGGGTGCAAAACCTGACAAAAAAAAGAGCATGGATCACGTTAGTAAATAAACCCCACTGTGTATATTTATTTATTATTATAATTATTATTATTTTTTTTTTTTAAACAATGGTTGTCATTGTATAGGCACCCGTATACTTCTAGAGCATACATTTAGTGACGAACTTAAAGGGGTACTCCCGTGGAAAACTTTTATTTTTTATTTTTTTTAAATCTCTCTGCTGACATCATGACCACAGTGCTCTCTGCTGACATCTCTGTCCATTTTAGGAACTGTCCAGAGCAGCATATGTTTGCTATGGGGATTTTTTCCTACTCTGGACAGTTCTTAAAATGGACAGAGATGTCAGCAGAGAGCACTGTGGTCATGATGTCAGCAGAGAGCTCTGGGTTCCAAAAAGAAAAGAATTTCCTCTGTTGTATTCAGCAGCTAATAAGTACTTGAACGATTAAGATTTTTTCATAGAAGTAATTAATAATTCTGTTTAACTTTCTGGCACCAGTTGATTTAAAAAAAAAAAAAAAAGTTTTCCACCGGAGTACCCCTTTAAAGACTACATATCAAACTTATGCCCAAAACAGCATGTGAACTGAACGTTCTGCATTATTTTGATGCATTCATTGTATGTTATATGAAAGAAAGAGATACGTTTTCATACAACAATCATAACTAATATCAGCAAAGCATCAAGCAAGAGCATCAGCTTCACCTCAAATAAATTATTTCTACTATATTCTTGCAGGATTTTCTGCGGTTTCAGTTTTAACGGAATTATCTTATTTCATTGTAATAATATATTTTTTCACTTTCACTAGACGCAGTACAGACTGGTCTCCAACCTGCGGACCTCCAGATGTTGCAAAACTACAATTCCCAGCATGCCCGGACAGCCAACGGCTGTCCGGGCATGCTGGGAGTTGTAGTTTTGCAACATCCGGAGATCCGCAGGTTGGAGACTACCGGACTAGAAGAAGATCTCAGAGACAATACAACATTTCCTATATCCATCACACGTATTGTTAGGAATAAATATATCGAGTGTCACTAAAACTGACACCTGTTACTGGTCTCTCTTTGCATGGTATTGTGGAATAGAATGTCATATTTCTTACGGATACATGCTATATATGAACTTTCACTGATCTAGATCATATATCCTTATTAAAAGTCTTTTTTTTTTTTCCAGGCTTCTTCAGGGCAGGATCCATCTATAAAATTTTCCCATTCTTTAACACTTTCTGGCAGATCACCAAAACCCAACATTTGATCACAGCCCTTCTTGCAGAGAAAGATTCCTTGGATTTTTCTGTAGTGTGTCCCTTAAATACAATGGCCATACTCCAGAGCTCCATTAAGAGTCCTTTTGATATGTCCTATAGCATCCGTGGCTTTTGATCATCAAAATGCAGAAATAATGCGTGGTTCTATGTAGCTATTAGAAGTCTGCATGCTGGCATAAAGATTCTTTTGAGATCGCAGAAGAGGAGTCTGTGTATCCACATCGCGAAAGTTATTTTGTTTCAGGCAATGAATCATTTGCTGTGTCCATCCATATGCCAAGCTGTTGAGGAATCCTTGGGAAACTGCAGTAAATGCCTGAAAGACAGAAGTTTTAACAATTAATTTCCTTATATTATTAGCCAAATAAACACCTGGTTTAACATAAAAAAAAAAACAAAAAAAAAAAACAATGTTGCAGACAAATACCAAGTATGTATGTAATAATTGAAGGGGTTATCCAGGAAAAATTTTTTTTTATTTATTTATTTTTTTAATCCTTTCAGTGCTTATGAGCTGCTGAAGTCGAGTTGTTCTTTTCTAAGTGCTTTCTGATGACACATGTCTCGGGAACTGTCCAGAGTAGAAGCAAATCCCCATAGCAAACCTCTTCTACTCTGTGCAGTTCCTGAGACAAGCAGAGATGTCAGCAGAGAGCACTGTTGCCAGACAGAAAACAACAACTCAACTTCAGTAGCTGATAATTATTGGAAGGATTAAGATTTTTTAATAGAAGTAATTTACTAATTTGTTTAACTTTCTGGAGCCAGTTGATATTTGAAAAAAAAGTTTTTTCCTGAAATACCCATTTAAATTCCAAGTAACAATACTACCATGTAAAGGGAACCTGCCAATTGTTTCATAAAGCCCAAACTACGGGTAGCATGATATGGGCAAGGGCTCCCTCACAACAAGCCCGATGATTTACTTTTAAACATTGCAGTGTATTGAAGATAAGCCAGGAATGGGGGTATAAATGAATGGGAAATCAAAGTATAAACTTTTATTACTTATAATGCGCTGTAGTAAGAAATTGTGCCCGTTTCATGCTGCCCGTTGTTGACATTTCTAAACATTCATGGCTAATTAGATAAGTCAGCTGGCAGCCCCATTTTTAGTCACAGCAGAGTCTATAACTATCATCAGGCAGGAGAGGCACGGACCTGGGTGTCTTATAAACCAGATGACAGCTGGAAACGGGGCTTCTGGCTGCCTTATCTACACATCACTTTGGTCCTGGGATGACACTAGGGGAAGCAGGGGTCAGAGCTCTCTGGTCAGGTTTTGACATGGCGTCACAGCTTACAGGAAGAAATAAAAGCTGAAATGAATAATCTATTTGCTTTGGATAATAACACTATTTTAGTAAGTTGCTTTAAAGGGTACCTCTCATCAAAAAAACTTTTGATATATTATAGATTAATGTATGCAGAATAACTTCACAATTGCATGTTATTAAAAAATATGCTTATTTCTATTTAATTTTCCACTTTGAAGAAATGACCACTAGGGGTCTCCCTACCAGTCCTGGCAGCAAGCATTTCAGACTCATGCTGGAGTCCTAAACACTACGAGCTGCCAGTCTGCTTTGTTCACAAAGGAGAACACTCAGAGCTGCCAGCCTGCTTTGTTCACAGCCTGTTTGGCTGTGAACAAAGCAGGCTGGCAGCTCTGAGTGTTTAGGACTCCAGCATGAGTCAGAAATGCTTGCTGACAGGACTGATCGGGAAAAATACAATAGAAAGAAGCATATTTTTCATTAACATGCTATTGGAAAGTTATTCAACATTCATTAATCTAAAATATATCAAAAGTTTATTTGATGAGAGGTACCCTTTAATAAACATTTTGATACCATACACATATTGACTCTTCAAGATGCCTATCTTTGGTCACTTGACTCACTGGATGTTTTCTGTTTGTGGGAATGTGTCGAATTTGAACATAAACACAGTTATGGTGAAACAATAATAATCATACTTATAAAAACTTCTAAGTGGATGTTAGAACTAAGTAATTCATCTTCAGAACAAATAGTTTGGACCAGCAGGATTTGCTTACATCAAAGCTGCTTTTAGTGTTCTATAATTGGTTTAACATATGAAACTCCAGATGCCTCTTTATTTTCTTTTTCCCATCTCCTTAACCACACAATGAGGCATGACTCATGAAACATCTGTACCCCCACAAACATTTCATTATGCTGAGTCAACTATTGAATGGATATAGCCATGGCAGCTTGTGTAAATAAGTGTTGTTCCTTAAAAACAGTTTAAGTAAACTGATTATTCATAATTAGATTTGTTTTCATTTTATATTTAAAAAATGTTTTCCCAAATAAGCCAAGTTTCTGAACCTTATGGTGATGTTCATTCAGGTAGTGTGGCTCTAATAGGCCATATAAATGGTCCGAATGACTGTTCTATGCTTAATGCCAAAAACAAAATCACAATAGTTGGAAAAAAAAACACGAGGAATTAAAGGAGATCTGTCTCTACAACAAATAGTCTATGTCCAAGCAACTACTGAGTCAAACAAGCCAAGAATATTAGGGATAATAAAAAATAAAAATAAAAAAACACAGTAAAAATAAAATCATGATTTACCCATGGCAACCAAGCATAGCTCGGCTTTCATTTTACCAGAGCTTGAAATGAATGCTGAGCTGTGATTGGTTGTTATGGCAAAACCAGACAGTTTTACAGTTTTGTTTTTACAGTTATTATTTATTTACCCCATTTGTGCTGTTTGTTATTAGGAATTATGAGGAGAGCGCCTCCATCAGCATTCTCAGCTTCTGCTTCTGTTGTTGGTTTCTCACCTTCTGTCATGTTTGTGATATTTCATGTTTGTATGAATTATATTTCAAAAATGCTAATTAATATTATCTGATTTAAAAACAAAAACTGAGAGGCCTCTCCTCCCCTTACCATCACGTTTTAAGGCTGACAATACGTCATTTGAATGGATCTGTGTGTTTCAGTTTCCCTATGACATTTGCTGTCTTTGACATACTCCCTGCTGAGCCCCCCCAGACCAACGCCTCCTGCTTTCCTGACTAACTGGGGATTGTATATGTAGCGCTCACTGGCACCTGAGCAGCTGTCCTGTATCTTCTATCATGTCCACTACTCTTCCATCAGTTTGCAACTTGTTTCTCCTTACTTCCTGGTCTTTCCCAACCCTTTTCTCCTTTTGGGATGGAGTCTCTTCTACTCTTCGTCATGTTACGGGGTTGACAATGGTATTAACACCCACTCTTTTCCTCCTGCATCACTGTGAGATTTCCACAAACATTTCTAGCTTGGGTTCTTGGTCATGGCTGCTGGGGCCTCTCCTCTGGAAACAAACAATGGCTCCATCCTTATCACTTTGGGTGGCGAAGGAAAAAAACCTTATGCAAACGGAAGACCTGTCCTGATCCTTAGCTGCCTCTCATGACAAGTTAAACCGCACATGGCCCCCCTGGATGCAATTCCAGGACACTGTTAAATATGCAGGTATTCTGTGTACTCTGTCCCCTCCTTTATCACAGTTGCTACTTTTCTTGCTTAGTTTTGGTGTCCGGATTTCTTGATACAATTGTGCCCTACCTGGCCATCCACCATGTGGAGGGGTTTCCACTACTCCCCCCCCCCCTTCCCCTTTCCTTTACTTATTCTGACTTCCCATCCTTACCCCTTCTTGTCCTACTTCTACCTTTCTCTTCATGTTTTGTTTTTATGCCTCCCCTTTCTGTCTCTCACTTCTTCTGCATTGTTGTTGTTCTGTAAGCTCGCTTTTTTTTTATTTTTTATTTATTTATTTTTGTTTATAGAAAATATCCTGTTTTTTGTGGTTGTACTATGACAGCATTGCTTCAATTACCCAAATTATATGTTGTACATCTTTTTCTCGGGTTTTCAATTTAATGTGGCCCATCACATTGTCCTGTTTGTACTTTATGCACTTTTTTATATTCTGTTCTGTATTTAGCTTCACTGAGAAGGGGGCTGTGATGGATCCCCATACAATGACTGCAAACAGAGAACAATAAGGAATTGCTACATAAAGTATGTTGGAAAATTGCACAACTGTTCATTATACATGGGAAAAGCTTTATTTGCTGTAACTGAAGTAGCCCTTTTAGTTATAGACCATTCTTATTCACTCACCTGGATATAACATAATGCCTGGTAACCAACATTTATCCTCTTCAAGCTAACAAGCGTGAGTGTAACACCTGTAATAAAAAAGCACATTCATAAGCAACGCACAGAATTGAATGGAAAGAAACCCATATTTTAATGAAACACAACGTTTCCAATAAAAGATGCAATATAATATGCTTAATATGTAGACTAGAATTGGCCTATAATTTGGGCAAAAATGAGTACGGTAGTTGAGCTGTTGCAGAAAGTACCAAAATAGCTAAAGAAGACTTTTTTCCTTAATACGAATAGTGACCGTACATGTTAATGGTAGGGTCACACATAGAGCATCTGTAGCTTATTTGACTATGTGCTTCCGGCAGTCACAGAGCGACTGTAGAGCGAGCTCCCTGCTGCAGCCGGGTAGTCCTGCGTGTCAGCTCATGACTGCCGGCGGGAAATCTGCCACTACAAGTGGGACACACGGGGAGATTAATCAAAACCTGACCAAAGGAAAAGTTGCTGAGTTGCCCAAAGCAACCAATCAGATTGCTTCTTTCATTTTTCACAGGCCTTTTCAAAAATGAAACAAGCGATCTGATTGGTTGCTATGGACAACTCAGCAACTTTTCCTCTGGACAGGTTTTGATGAATATCCCCCACAGAGCTGCTTGCTCTGCTTCACTCTGTGACTGTCAGCAGCGCATCCACTCGGGGAATTAGGAAAAATAGTTGTTTGGCCAACAGATATTGAAGGTGATTGACAATTGTGCCAGAATTATGCCACCCGAACCTTTAAATTATAACATCCCAATTAAACCATATAAGGTAATGAAGCCGTGATATACATATCACTCTTTTCTGTAAATACATACAAATGATCTTTAAGGGGAAGTCCACTAACATGATCTGTTGCTTCCCTTTAAGTAAATAGCTCAGTACTACAAAGGTCATAGTATAAACAACCACAATTTGACTAAATGGCGTCAGATCCCATGGTCAGCATGGTCGTTTTCTGTTGTCAAGAAGAAAAAAAAACAGGAGGGCAACAATGCTAAATGGCAGAACTTGTGTATGTAAAACTTACCTGGTAAGCAGCAGAAAAAGAAGATGGCGGGGAACAGTAGGAAGCTATGTCTTGTGACAGTGATGACAGCCCAGTGTTCTTGTAGTGATCTTGAGTCTTTTTGGTTCATTCTGAATAATTGACAGGAATAACCCAATATGACCTAAAAATAGAGAAAACATATTGGTTATGGCCAATATAAGGTATGTTTTGTCTATAAGAATGACAATACCAGTGATAGTATTCTATTCTAAAGTTCTGAGGGACCACACTGTTCTATTTGCTTTACAGCAAACATGAGTTCTTATATAAATACCATAGTCCCTTATGATTTATACTATATTGTTTAATATCATTATTGTTTTCACAGTAAAATATGTAAGACGTTAAATGAGAAAAACAAGCGTTTACCACAATTGAGGTTGAGGAAATTTTGGATTACTCTTGTTACATTGTTTGAAAGACTATTATTCTGATACCATAGAAATGACCATATGACCCTACCTATGTCATTTCAAATGAGCTATCTGGAAGTACCTAGATACATCTTTTTACAGGGGACAAAACTTAACTGTGTTCCCCAAAGCCACACCATTCTTATTCAAGTAGTCTTAAGAAGCAAAAAAAAAAAAAAAAAAAGCAGGATACCCATACAAGTAGCACAGGCTCTAAAAGAGCATTTTTATTTAGTTGTTTTTTTTCTCTCTGCTCTTTTTCCATTTTTCCCTTCATTTCATTTGTCCTTTTTTATTTTGTGCCAACATGGATGTACTCGATTCACAAAATACATGAAAGTCCAGTCTTGGCAGGAAAAGAAACAGAACATACCACATTGCAAGTACTTACCAAAATGCCTATGGTTGAAAGACAAAATGAAACCATGAAGACAGTGGTGCTGTATGTGTGCAAGGCTGCACAGCTGTCAGAACTGTTGCGGTCTAATGTAATGTGGGATCCAATGTTCAGCACCAAACAGCTGTGAGAAACATGGGGAAAAGTCAGTAAAGGACATTGTGTGTTGTTTATGTGATGAAAAGCTGCTTCCACTGCACATATATAATGACAAATACTATGTAGATGTGTAAATACAGCTTCCTGCTGGGGTCACACAAGGCATTTATGTTATAGTCTGGCCATGTAGGCCTATACAGGTATAGGAGTCAAACACTGCAGTTTTATCAGCTGTGTTTTATAGTTTAAAGGGAATATGTCATTAGAAAATTATCTATTTTAAAGGGGTATTCCGGGCAAAAACATCTTATCCCCTATCGAAAGGATAGGGGATAAGATGTCTTAGACATGAATGGAGGGGGCGTGGCGTGACATCACGGCCCCGCCTCGGAAGCCCGGCGGTTTCCGAAACTGCAGACGCAGCTATGCATAGAATGCGGGGGGTCCCAGCGGCGGGCCCCCCACGATCAGACATCTTATCCCCTATCCTTTCGATAGGGGATAGGATGTTTTTGCCCGGAATACCCCTCTAAAATCAAATTTTTATGTTAGGAAATCTGTCATCAGTGTCACCTGCACTAACCTGTTGGTACAAATAGGTAGCAAAGGTGACACTGATGACAACGGTACTTACCTTGTCCTATTCCATGCTGCTGTTCTCCTGCAATCCTCTTCGGTATCTTCAGCCCCAACTTGGAGCATGGGCGGAGCTTAGTGACGTCACTGCTGCTGTTCTCTGCTGGGTCCCACTGCTAGCAAACAGCAGCGGTGATGTCGCTAAACTCCACCCATGCTCAGTCGGGACCGGAGCTGAAGATACTGAAAAGGATTGCCAGAGAACCACAGCATGGAACGGGACAAGGTGAGTACCGTTGTCATCAGTGTCACCTGCACTATCTGTCTGTACCGACAGGTTAGTGCAGGTGACAATGATGACAGATTTCCTTTAAAGTGTACCTGTAACAAAAACTTTTTATATAATGTAGATAATACCATTATATGAATATTTGTAATTACATTGTTTAAAAATGTGCATATTTTTGTCCCTACACCTATTGTCTGTGTGTCTCTGTGAGGAGTCCAAATACAGGAAGTTTGGGTGGACAAGCAGGGCTCTGTGCAGTGAGGACAAGCAGGGCTCTGTTCACTGAGGACAAGCAGGGCTCTGTACACTGAGGAAAAGCAGGGCTCTGTACACTGAGGACAAGCAGGGCTCTGTACACTGAGGACAAGCAGGGCTCTGTGCACTGAGGACAAGCAGGGCTCTGTGCAGTGAGGACAAACAGGGCTCTGTGCAGTGAGGACAAACAGGGCTCTGTACACTGAGGACAAGCAGGGCTCTGTACACTGAGGACAAGCAGGGCTCTGTACACTGAAGAAAAGCAGGGCTCTGTACACTGAGGACAAGCAAGGGCTCTGTACACTGAGGACAAGCAGGGCTCTGTGCACTGAGGACAAGCAGGGCTCTGTACACTGAGGACAAGCAGGGCTCTGTACACTGAGGACAAGCAGGGCTCTGTACACTGAAGACAAGCAGGGCTCTGTACACTGAGGACAAGCAGGGCTCTGTACACTGAGGACAAGCAGGGCTCTGTACACTGAGGACAAGCAGGGCTCTGTACACTGAGGACAAGCAGGGCTCTGTACACTGAGGACAAGCAAGGGCTCTGTACACTGAGGACAAGCAGGGCTCTGTACACTGAGGACAAGCAGGGCTCTGTACACTGAGGACAAGCAGGGCTCTGTGCACTGAGGACAAGCAGGGCTCTGTACACTGAGGGCAAGCAGGGCTCTGTACACTGAGGACAAGCAGGGCTCTGTGCACTGAGGACAAGCAGGGCTCTGTGCACTGAGGACAAGCAGGGCTCTGTACACTGAGGACATGCAGGGCTCTGTGCACTGAGGACAAGAAGAGCTCTGTGCAGTGAGGACAAGCAGGGCTCTGTGCACTGAGGACGAGCAGGGCTCTGTGCACTGAGGACGAGCAGGGTTCTGTGCACTAAGGACGAGCAGGGTTCTGTACACTGAGGACAAGCAGGGCTTTGTGCACTGAGGCTCTGTGACACTCACCCAGCTCACACAGCAGGATGATTGACAAGACAGCAGCCTGCACAGAGCCCTGCTTGTCCTGCCCTAACTTCCTGTATTTGGACTTCTCATAGAGACACACAGGCAATAGCTGTAGGGAAAGCATTCACCCAAAAATAAAAATGAATCAATGTATATTAAAAATATACATATAATAGTATTATCTAGATTATATAAAAAGTTTTTCTTAACTACAGGTACACTTTAACCATATTAATGGTTATGTTTTTCTCAAGTTTTCCATCTTACCATCTATATTTTCTCAGACAGGATTAAGGTAAAAAGTGACACCAGTATCTAGATGCCCAGTGGCGTCTCCAATTCATCTGAATGGGAAAGGTCCTGTCTACTGTTGTCTATGGTCCATAGGCCCTGCTTTAAAGCATATCACTAAATGCTGTTAAAAACAGCTCAGGTAAGATAACAGTCTCCATAATTTTTGGTGCAAATACAATCCTTTTTGAGCAACCTTTAAAGCAGGCTGGGCAACACATGTGTATATCTCAGGTACTTTTCTATTTATGCAGTACATGTGGGGGAAATACAGCGCGGGGGTAGTACACATGATGTACACATGATGTACACCCAAGCAAAAGGGGAAAACATAACTTGATTTACACAGTAAAAGTGTAAGCTAAAGGAGAAACTATATATACATAATTGCATCAACTTTAATGTGGGGTTTCCAAATTTATTGGGGTGAGTCTCCCATTATATCACTTTGCCAATTCTCCACACATTATTACATGGATATATAGAAAATGAAAGGCGCTCACCAAACCTTTAATACCTTAAACTGAGCAAAAAACCTTCTAAACACCTATACCCTAAGTGTTGATAAATAATGCAAAATTGATGAAAAATTTATGGTTCTCAAAGTTATATGGACATGATAACTCATATTCAAAAATCACAATAATATTCACATTAAAATAGCTGTCTGAAAAGCCACAGGGCCCTTGTGACTAACATAGAATAAAATATGGTGGGGACTGCTGCTGCTGCAATAAAGTGCAATAATGGTACCCCAATAACTGAAAAGTATGGAAAGTTAATAGGCATTGAGCCACTTGTAGTCCTAAAAATGTTCTTTTGATAATAAAACAGTCTCTTGCTGTTTTATATTTATTTATATTTAATATAAGACAATGCGCAAACCGCTTGCTCCGGTAAAAGAATAAAACAATGTGCTTGTTCCGGCAAGAGAATATAATGTTCTGCACGCTCCTCAATACAGTAAGAATGTATAAATGAATGAATAGTACAGCGGTGCTATGCACCTCCCACCTATCCCACCAAGGACAACGGGAGACAGGAGTTCTGATCACGGCGGTCTGATCCTGCAGCTCCTCCGATGTCACGGGCTGTGATGTGCCAGCGCTGACCTTCTGCGGGTGTGTGCAGGTACTGGCAGGTGTGTTCATCTGGAGGGTAGATTGTGGACCTCTGCTCTGCGGCAGGTATACGTAGCATTGGCGTCCTTGTGTCTTTGGGCGCGAGGAGTTCTTTGATTGACAGGGCACTGTGTCAAGGGCACCCAATTCGGGCAAATAGTGGTAAGTTGGGCGGCAGTAATCCTCACTAAATAGTAATATAGTCAGGTTGATAGTCAAGCTGGACGCGTTTCAGGATCACCATAACCCATCCAGCTTGACTATCACAAGGACGAGGACGCCAATGCTACGTATACCTGCCGCAGAGCAGAGGTCCACAATCTACCCTTATGAACACACCTGCCAGTACCTGCACACACCCGCAGAAGGTCAGTACTGGCACATCACAGCCCGTGACATCGGAGGAGCTGCAGGATGAGACCGCCGTGATCAGAACTCCCGTCTCCCGTTGTCCTCGGTAGGATGGGTGAAAGGTGCATAACACCGCTGTACTATTCATTCGTTTATACATTCTTACTGTATTGAGGAGCGTGCAGAACATTGTATTCTCTTGCCTGAGCAAGCACATTGTTTTATTATTTTGCCAGAGCAAGCGGTTTGATCATTGCCTTATATTAAATATAAATAAATAAATATAAAACGGCAAGAGACTATTTTATTATAAAAAGCCCTATTAACTTTCCATACTTTTCAGTTATTGGAGTACCATTATTGCACTTTATTACAGCAGCAGTCCCCACCGTATTTTATTCTATGTTATCATACTAAGATTGTTATTATTGTATAGCTAGAAGTTAGCCACATAGGTTGGGTAGGGATATTCCTGATAATATCCTTAGAGATCTAGAATTGTTTAGGGGTTAATACCTAATTTTCCATATAGTTTAGGCTAATGAATTAAAGGGGTACTCCAGTGGAAAACTTTTATTTTTTATTTTTTTTAAATCAACTGGTGCCAGAAAGTTAAACAGATTTGTAAATTACTTCTATTAACAAATCTTATCTTAATCCTTCCAGTACTTATTAGCTGCTGAATACTTTTTTAAGAACTGTCCAGAGTAGGAGAAAATCCCCATAGCAAACATATGCTGCTCTGGACAGTTCGTAAAATGGACCGAGATGTTCCTAAAATGGACCGAGTTCCTAAAATGGACCGAGACCGAGGATTTTTTCTGGAGTTTTTTGGAAAACTGACACCGCAGTTTTTGAGCCAAAACCAGAAGTGTATTTAAAAGGAATAAGAAAAATAAAGGAAGGACTTCTCCTTCCTGCTGGATCCACTCCTGACTTTGACATAAAGGGGTACTCTGGTGCTAAGACATCTTGTCTCGCCCCCTCCCATTGGCTTGCATTGTGGGGGCGGAGCGTGATGTCACACTGGGGCGGGCCATGACGTCACACTGGGGCGGGGCCATGATGTCACAACGGTCCGGTCCCGTGATCGCCAGTAATCAGACCTGGAGCGAACATGCTCCGGGGACTGATTGTAACGGGGTGCTGCGTGCAAGATCACAGGGGTCCCCAGCGGCGGGACCCACGCGATCAGGCTTCTTATCCGCTATACTTTGGATAGGGGATAAGATGTCTTTGTGCCGGAGTACCCCTTTAAAGGGGTACTCCACTGGCCAGCCTTCTGGATGCATTAGGAACATTTAGTTCTGAACGCTGTGCTCGCGCTGTGGGGGTCGGCGTGACGGCCGCCATGCCCCCTCCCATAGACTTGCATTGACCTTGACATGGCCGTGACATCACGAGCCTCCGGCGATGCACCCGACGCTCTAAACGAACACCGGGTGCAGCAGGGAGCCTTTGCATAGGGGATAAGATGTCTAGGGGCGGAGTGCCCCTTTAAGACAGAGACATATGTCTATTAATTACAAAGGATCGGACATTTTGAAATCGCTCATGCCTGACTCTCCTGCCTTCTGGGAATATTTGGTAGGTTACCTTTATTGTAACAGAAGTATCTACCTACCTGCAGAAGAATCTACCTGCCAGCATATATCTTACCCTACTAGTTATTAACATTTAAACAAGGAATCTACATGGTATATGACTATGGAATTACCTGTAGCTGTTATTCCCAAAGCATTTCTTAGTGTTTCCATAATATAATACAGGGCAGATGAATAGTACAGGAACCACACTAAAATACAATTATATTATTATAAACACAGTGAATGTTTACGAACTTGAATACAATAAAAAAAATATAGAAAATCCAATTTTGTGTTTTCATTTTCTTTTAATTACATTCCTTAAAGGGGCCAAACAGTGTTTAAAAAATGATGACCCGTCCTCAAGGCAGGCCATCATTATTAGATCAGAGGGGGTACACAGTCCCAGCACACCCCTGTCAGCAGTATGAAGAGGCTATGGCGTCCGTGCTACTGCTGCAACCTGTTCAATGTATACTGGCTGCAGGCCGGGGCACATGTGCAAATGCAGAAATATTTGTAGGGGATAGGCCATTTACTTTTAAAGACTGGGTTACCCTTTTAAAGTGGCACTGTCATTATAAAAACATTAGACATGTTGCAGGGACTTGTCAAAAGTTTTGATCAGTCAGGGTCTGAGTGTTAAGCCCCCCACCGCTCGGCTGCGATCTTTATCTCGCTGAACAAGTTGAGCTTCACAGATTAGTTAGGAGGTTCATCTTGTGCAGCAAGACGGGGGGTAAAGCGTTCTAATAATGTCTAATAAACCCGCTGATTTTAGGACCAAGCAGGCTAATTAGTTATATTATTATATCATATGATCTTCTAAATACACATATTATGTGTTACTGTAACCATTAAGGTTTCCGGACACTTACTGGGATTATGTCAATCTACTACCATTTCCTCTGGTACGCAAAATATTTAAAAGTATGACAAATAATACTAGCTCCCGAAAAAGGTACCGCTATGTAGATCAATAAAGAAGGACAGCATTTTCACAACAGTCATAAGGGTGGGCAAAAGGATAGATGTGTTCACATGTTAAAATGCATTGCCTGGCTGGGCATTCTAGGCTATTTTGTATCCCAGTCGAGCTTATTTACTTGCAGTCTGACCCTCCTGAAGCTTATTATAAGACTGTTGCTGAGCATATAGATGGGCCTCTAAGGCATCTAAACAATAAGGGGGATAGTTCTGTACCACAACTGGTTACTCCTAATTCATTATTTATTGGTAAGGGGGGATACTGAGATTATAAAACCGCTAATAATAGTGATAATCGTCACCAACAATAGCATGATTTGTTTTACCTGCATAGAACTGTTGTAATTTTTCCCATCCAATATTCTTTATCTGAAATCTAAAAATAGAAGTTGTGATGCAATGATTAGTTTTTATGTTATTTCAATAGTCTATACAGAACACTCCACTTAAAGGAGAACTCCAGAATATAAAAATTGTTCCCCATACTGCCGGCAGTAAAAAAAACTAAAGATGTACATACCTTCCTCCGTTCCCCCGGGGTCTCCGGTAACCGGCTCCGGTCTCCGCCGCGATCCTCTTCCTGGTTGCCGGTGGTCGGAGAGTCATACTGCGCTCAGCCAATCACCGGCCACAGTGAAGTCCCGACTCGGCCAGCGATAGGCTGAGCGGCAGTGTGAAAACGCTTCAGGACACAAAATCCTTCACTACACCGGCACCTGCTGCCGGGGAAAAATCGTCACACTGCCGCTCAGCCTATCGTCGGCCAAGTCAGGACTTCACTGCGGCTGGTGATTAGCTGAGCTTAGTATGACTCTCCGACCACCGGCAACCAGGAAGAGGATCGCGGCGGAGACCGAAGACGGTTACCGGGCGCCACGGGGGAGGAAGGTATGTACATCTTTATTTTTTTACTGATGGCAGTATGGGGGACAATTTTTATATTCTGGAGTTCTCCTTTAAAGGGGTTGTCCAATAAAATGTATTATTTTCCTATTGTCCCCAGGCTGCCTAATAAAATAATAAACACTCTTACTCACCTTCCTCCGCTCCCTCCTAGCTCTGGTATCAGGGTGCCCTGTCTCCTGCCGGTCTCTGCTGACAGTTTGCTTCCCGGAGCCGGCTGGCGCTGTGCACATGACAGCACAGCACTGCTCAACCAATCATGGGTCGCAGCAGTTTTGCCATCTCTGCCAGTGATTGGCGAGCGGCACTGTCATTCCCCAGCTGTAGACAATACGCTCTGCAGCTCAGGGGAAAGCATAGTCACAGGTTCCGGACAAGGGTGCCATAATAACGGAGCTACAAGAGAGCGGAGGAAGGTAAGTTAAATGTTTTTTATTTTATTAGCCAGGCAGGGGACAATAGGAAAATAATACATTTTACCAGGCAACCTCTTCAATACTGAACTTGACCTTCACATTGCAGTCTATTTCCAGAAGTCCCAATATTAAGTCTGTTTGTTTTAGTAACTCTTGGTTATCTTTTTAAGAACTATTTTGAAGCACATCCTCCTGACCATAACATGTAGTTACACGTGAGTCCTGCGACCTGTGTCTACAAGTCTGCACTTAACAAGAGTAAAAAGCTGCAAGGCATAAACGGTCAGCTGACAGGTGAGTGAATAACATTATCTCATGACAACAGCACCTGCCAAACGGTAGGATGTAACAGGCAGCAAGTTAACAGTCAATTCTTTAAGCTAATGTAGTGATAGCTGGAAAATGGACAAATGTAAAGATCTAATAAAGTCTGGCAGGATCTAAATGAGTCAGAACATTTCCAAAACAGAAGGTCTTGTAGGGTGTTCTCGGTATGCAGTACTAAGTACCTACCAAAGATGGTCCTCTGAAGGTCAAGCAGCGACACAATCATGAAGCAGTGACAACTTCATGGCCATCCAGGGCTCAGTGATGTGAATGGGGAGTAAAGGCTAGCCTTTCTGATCGGATTCCAAAAAGAAGCTACTGCAGCATGAGCTGCTAAAAGACTGAATGTTGGTGTGTGTCAGTACACAAAGTGTATGAAAGCTTGCTGTGTATGGGATTGCATAGGCACGGACCGGTCAGAGTGTTCACGCTGAAACCTGTGCACTATCCAATTTGTATACGATGGGCACATAAGAACCAGAAATGGACCATGTACCTTCTTGGCAATGGTATCCCTAAGGCCAGTGACCTCAGCAGGATAATGCTCCCTACTACAAATAGTGTTCAGGAATGGTTTGAGGAAGATGTATATGTCTTGTTGCCAAGTACCACAGAATGCCTTCAGAAGTCTTGTCAAGTCCATGCCATAACAGATGAGAGCTGTTTTGGTAGCACAAGGGGGACCTACAGGTTTTAATATTATGGCTGATTGCTTTTTGGTCTGATAATAACCAGACTGAACTACTTACTACTACTTACCATAAGTGCAAGTTCTCCCACTTAAAAAGATGAGAGAGGCCTGTAATTTTCCTCATAGGTATACCTCAACTAAGAGAGAGTGAGGGGCCGTCAAATGATAAAACAACTTTAAGGCTAGGATCACATACAGTGTTTTCATTAGTTTTGAAGCACTCACATGGTCTTGGAGAATAAAAATGTCCATTTAAAGGGAGCAGGTCGGGCAAAGGTGTGGACAAGAGCCGTTCTGTCTGACCTGCTTCTTTTAAATGGAATTATTATTAATTGATAAGTATTATGATTCTCCAAGACCAGGTGAGTTCTGTCAATTCACCTGAATTGGGCACCACAATAAATGGTCTGGTTGTAGTGCACTTTCCCTGCTGTTTTGATCAGTATTTTTTAGCCAAATTGGGAGTGGAATTGACACAGAGAAATACTATAGTGGAAAGATTTGCCACTATTACTGGTTTTGCCTGGTTTTGCCTAAAATACTGGCCAAAATACTATGTGTGAACCCAGCACGTGTATCGTAAACATACAGGCAAAGCTTTTATAAATGTGCAGATTAATAAATATGATGACTGACCTGAATTAAGTCATGGCCTATTCTTCTTTTGAAATTATTGAAGGTCTGCCACACATAGTTGATCGTGTACAAAAATGTAGAAAGATAGAACATCTGCAGAGCAATACAAGACACGTTAGGAGAACATGACAATGACATCCTACACATAAAATAATTACAACCGGCCATAATGTATCTACTGGTGAGAGGCAACTATTATTTGTATGCACAGAGTCTTTCTTAAAGGGGTACTCCACTGAAAAACATTGAAATCCTTCCAGTACTTTTCAGCTGCTGAATACTACACAGGAAGTTCTTTTATTTTTGAATTTCCTTTCTGTCTGACCACAGTGATCTCTGCTGACACCTCTGTCCGTGTCAGGAACTGTCCAGTGCAAGAGAGGTTTACTATGGGGATTTGCTCCTACTCTGGACAGTTCCTAAAATAGACAGATGTGTCAGCAGAGAGCACTGCGGTCAGACGGAAAGGAAATTCAAAAAGAAAAGAACTTCCTGTGGAGCATATAGCAGCTGATAAGTATTGGAAGGATTAAGATTTTTAAATAAAAGTCATTTACAAATCTGTTTAACTTTCTGAGTTAAAAAAAATGTTTGTAAAGTACCCCTTTAAGGAAACGTTCACATGGGCGGACAAACATATTCAATCTTTCTGCAAAATCCGGGAGGCTGCTGCAACAAAATGTGCAGTGTGAATGGGGCCTTAGAATGGGTGCAACATAACAAGAGCATGGAATGCAACCGTCTCCTTCTGTTTGACTATGTACAAACCACTCGATAAACTTAACTCAAAAAAATACATTCTTTCTTTTCTCTGCGCAATTCAATAGCTCATTGAGGAAGTTCAACTACTGTTCATTTAAAGTAGGGCAATGACAAAAATAGCTGCAGGGGTTAATTCAGCCTTTACCGATAAAAGTAGAATGTATTTTATTCCATTGTACTTGACTTCCTGATCCTGACTTTGCAAGTTTATTTTATCCATATAAGATAAAGCATTTTTTTCTTTTGAAACAACTTTTCTTGTTCAAGGGGTCAATCTTTCTATTTGTGTGGTTTTCTTTCATGTGTATCAAGCTTTAGACAGACTACAATACAATACAGAACAAAAGTAGACTTTGTGTAACTATTCCAATCCCTTCCATACAATCTGCACCTCATATTTACTGTAATAAAAGGATTTTTTTTTTCCTGTCTCTCCATCCCTAGCCGTGTTCCCAAACCCCTTGGTCTCCTGCTGTTGCAAAACTCCCATCACGTTGGCAGGAGATGTAACAGCTAGAGGGCCACAACAAGTGAGAAGACACAGGTCTATATTACTATATATGTTTACACAGGGTATATTACTATATATGTTTAAAAATATACATATGCACCCATTGCTTTAATACAGAAAATCCACTTAAACCTACAAAAGCTAACCATCAAATCTAATATTCACTTTTATGAAACATTTGTTTTATGAAGTGACTTAGACAATAATGGAAATATTCTCAGCAAAATTAAAAGATGGTGCCAAAATGTTCTGCATTTTTTTTATTCAGATAAATTATGAAGCTGAAGGGGTACTCCACTGCCTCAGTTGAGTGCGGGCGCCAGGGCTCATGCCATCACACCACGCACCCTCAATGCAAGTCGCCTCTCCCCCTCCCATAGACTTGCATTGAGGGCGCGTGACGTGACGGTATGAGGAAGCGTTGCCATGATGGCACAAGCCCCGGCGCCGGCACTCAGCGTTCAGAACAAAGTGCTCCAAAAGCTGAAGCAGTGGAGCACCCCTTTCAACAAGAGGATTATGATGTTGCTTATGAGTACATTCACCCTACAGCAGGGTTTTTTTCTTTTCTTTTTTTTTTTTTTTTTTTTTTTTACAGTCAGAGAATCCACAACCTGTTCATCAAAAACATGATCAATGAACCTCATCTTCAGAGCGTATTGGTCACCGAGATTGTACAAGTAATCAATCATGTAATGGGGTTTCCACCCTCTGAATAGAGGGAACCTGGGTCGGATCTCCATTTCGATAGAGTCATCCAGAATCAGCAGGTGGCTGGTAGAGATGTTACTGATTTCATCCGATTGCCCCAATAGGAGACTTCAGTAACATGGGTCCTGCTGGTAATAGTTAAGAAAGGACAATTGTTCTCATGGTGAACCTTTAAGACATCATTGCTCCAACCCAAAATATCTTTGAAGGGACCATATTCAATGGTGTCATCTGATCGGGATGGATTTCCAAGCTTCGTGTAACTCTTGACATTCCGGGAGGAGAGCTTTACACACGTTGTTTGGGATGTGGTTGGGTATGGAGAATAGAAGTAATGGTTGCCTTCAAATATTACAAACTGTTTCTCTGCTTGTGTGATCTGGGTGGGATATGGGTGCAGGATGTGAGTGTAAACGGCTTAAATAAAGACTTTGGTCTTGGCTCCGGGAGACAAAGGGGATGGAAGCTGGACTGAGAATTGTTTTCCACTCTTTCCTTTGACTTTTGTTTCCCGTACTTCCAGGTATACGTCCTCTTCATCCTCTGTTTTCACCCCCAGGAAGGCCAGGTGTCCGGCCAGCTCCAGCTCCAGGGCGACCAGGACCCGGGTTGGATAGCTTCACCTCGGCCGTCACTTTGGCTAGATGGCTGCTGAGGTCCACGGTGCACTTCACATCCTCATTGAGCAACTTGTGGGCCCGGGCGGCGACAGTCAGGGCTGTGAGGAGATAAAGGGTGCGGATGGCGGAGCGCTCCATGTCCGGGGAGCGGAGGATGGACACAGAGAGAGCAGAATCAGAGATCCTCTACCTCATTTCTTTTTATATTTCTTCCAAGGTTCTGGGTTATTTTACTGTATGCTCAAAAAAAGACACCCACAGACAACCATGAAACATTTCAGTATTTGACATGCTTTTTTAGTTATGTCCGTTTTGTTATGTAATACATGACAAACGTGTCTCATAACATAATGTCTCACAAACACTGTCGGAAAGTTTATGAAAATTAACCTAAATTTCAAATGACCCCTTCCGCATTCAGCCTATTTTGGGCGTTGAGGTTTTTTTTTAGTTTTTTTTTTGTTTTAAGAGCTAAAACGTTTTCATTTTTCAATCAATAGCCATATAAGGGTAGTATTTTAAGGTTTAGATGCATGTCTTTACATGTCTTTCAGTCCCAGGGCAACCGTTTGTAAACTGGTGCCCAGAACGGCGTATTCCAGATGAGGACACATCAATGCGGGTCCAAATACAACAATATCCTTCAGGCCTTAGGAAGCCAGAATTTTATTATTCAGCTCTATGACAATAGATAAGCAAGCTACCATGCTTTCCATTTCTTTCAATAAAAAGTGTACTGGAGTAAAGCAGATAATACATAGTAAGGCTGGGTTCATGTGTGGTGTCAGCGGGGTGCAATGCAGGGTAGATGTTATAACCCAAGGGGCAGATGTTATTAACTAGCATCAGTTTCCCTCCGGTGCACGCCGAAGGGAAACTGTGCCGGATGCCTGATATATGTGAACCCAGCCTAACAAAGTAGACTACTGCAGTATATGTTTAATATCATTCCTACATATACCTACAGTAAAGACTATAAATTTGATATGAATAAGGCCCAATAGCGTATGACAAATTGCTGTCCATTACATTCTTACGAGTTTCATCATCTTATTATATTCTATTTGTGGCCCATAGCAACCAATCACATCTCAACTTTATTTTTACCAGCGCAATGAAAAATTAAAGGGGTATTCCAGGATCTTTGTTGCCAAATTATTAAAGCCCATGCTGCCAAATTATTATACTGTGTAATATCCTTCTATTACCTCTATGCGCCAGTTTGTTACATTTTTTATTTTTTATTTTTTTTTACTGTTGTGTCTGACATTTCCCAACATTCCATGTGGCCAGAGACAATGGCCCTGATTTACTATTGTAAACCCAACATGTTTTGTCGGGTTGTGCGTCAAATTCTGTTTGCACCATAATTGGTGCCAGAATTTAAAAAAAAAAACAGACCAACTCTCCACTTTACTGAGAGAACCCGAAAAAGGGGTGTGACTGGCTGGGAAAAGGGGCACAGTTACTGAAAAGGGGACGTGTCCCCAACATTTTCAAAAAATCCCAACATATTTACTAAGGTTTACACATAAAATGTGGTGGATTTGAGCTGAGGAAAACCAGACACATCAGACCTTGTGTAAAAAAAAGCAAAGTGTAGAGAAAAGTGCAAAATGTAGAGAAACCTTAGTAAATACTGTGGAAAAATAAGTGTTGGGAAAGAAACTCACAAAGAAAATTACACTCCACTCTTAGTAAATCAGGGCCAATATGTAATAAGTCACATGGTCTCCAGGGGGCGTGGCTATGCTTTAGTGGGTGGGTGGATAGCATTACTTCAGTACATCCCTTCGACCCTGTAATTTACCACTCATTGCTGTATAATCACTCCCCCTGGAGACCATGTGACTGATTACATATGTCTATGGCCACATAGAATGCTAGGAAAGGTCAGAGACAACAGTGGAATAAAATGACTTGTACTACAGCACTTCAGGGTGTGGGTTTCATGCATAAAAACAGGACAAAGCAGTGCACGGTGGTAATAGAAGCTTATTACATAGAGTTATAACTTGGCATCATGGGCTCAAAGGCTGAATAAAATAAATCATGGAATACCCCTTTAAGGTGGAGCTTTGATTGGTTGATATGGGCAACAAAGAGAATCGTACAATAAGACAGACTGATAACTCTCCCCTACATATGTATACATACGTATTGTTTTTAGCCCTATCCTTATATTATATTTATTAAACATCTCACTCTTTCCTCCACCAAAGCTCCAAGGAAAGTGGGTGAAAATTGCATTAAAGTGATCTTGTATTCTAATGATGTATTTGCAGCCAAGTGTGTTACTTGACTAATACTGCTCAAATTGTTTATAGCCAGATATTCCAAAACAGAAGCTGGGGACTTTTTATGGCAGAAATGGAAACCTCAACTGATGTTGCAACAAACTTAATAGAAGTGAAGTATATTGGAAGAGATTTATTAAAACTAAACTGTATGTATATATATATATATATATATATATATATATATATATTGCATCAGCTGCAAGGGAGACGGGGGCTAGCTTAGCTAAAGAACGGCCCGTCCCTTTTCAAGCATTTCACTGTTACAGAGCAAGGAGGAAGCACTCTGACCATGGTGGAATGGGATCAGTAATGTGCGGAGAGGGGGTCTGGAATCAGACAATAGTCACAGTACAGAATTACAGTTTTGTTAACTTACTTTGGGCAGCTGCCAAATAACTTTCTTTGTTACTGGTAAACTCCTTTAAAACTTCTAGGCGTGAACATAAGTAAAACATTTTCTGCCCTCTGTCTATGTACATGTTTAGTTTTTCTGTATACTTTTCCCATGACAAGTCCCATGAGAAAAATGCATAATATTGTATCAAGATAGGACAATGGAAATGTTGTGCAACTTACTGACATTTGTTACAAAGGAAAAATAATGTAATGTCTGCTAGGCTGTTAATTTATTCTTTTTTTTAGTTATGACAACCATTTGCTCCCACGCAAACTGACCTGGTTTTCCAGTCACCTCTGATGTACTTAGATTGTGCTTAAAGGGGAACTTCAGTACTTTAAAACATATCCCCTATCATCAGAATAGGGGATAAGGTTCAGATTGCAGGTGATTTGAACACTGAGACCCCCAGAGATCTCCAGGTGGGGCGCTGTCTCTTCCTGTGCAAGGAGCGGTGCTTCGGCACCTGCTCCATGCACTGTCTATGGGAGCACTGACATACACGAGTGATGTTCTTGGGTATCTCCAGCACTTTATAGATATGCCAACACGCCCCTCCATGCAGAGGAAGAGTAAGGGCCCTGTTCTGTTTTGTTTGTGTATACAAATTAAAATGAAAGGAAAATACATAAAGTGATATTTAAAATAACACCTATATTGCCAAAAGGAAGTGAACAATGTTATGTATAAACAAGTGTGACTGTACCTATTACTAGTACACTGGATGTAAATATTGGTGCCATACTTGATATGAAATACCTGCCACCCTCCAGCAATAATGATTAAAACACCCCGACATGTTTCACTTTGTAGGGCTTCCTCAGAGGTCTGGGCTTAATGTCAGAGGTCGATTAAAAATACTATATTCACATATACAGTGCAAGAAAACATGGCCCAGGATTATTATTTCATAGAGAACACAAGTATTTAATAATACATACATAAGACAGGAGGGCAGACAGATCCTCACAAAGGGAAAGTAATATGTTTGACCTGAAATATCCATTCATATCTCAGTACGGAACACAGGAAATGAGCAATTTAGTACAGGTTATTGTAGGTAGTTACCTTATCTACATGGATGACTACTGACCAGCACTATAGGGTTTGTTTGCTAATACTTATCGCTATGTAATTAAGATAACTGTCCGTTAAATGTATGCTTATATCTGGTACTATTTAATAAAACAATAAAAATGTATAAATAATTGAATTATAAGAGAGTTATGGATTTACAGCTTTACAGTACCGAGATGAATGCCGCAAATTTAAAGGAATGTCAGCTGTCAGAAAATATTAATGCTTAGTGAACAATGCCTTACAGACTAGTTTCTATAAATAGTATGTCCTTACCTGCCCCAACGCCTGAAGATTAAAGCATGGCAAATTCGGTTTTGGGGCATGCGGTCTGTACAGTACAGCCCCAAGGAGCCAGCAAAAAGCCAGAAGCAAGTTAGAGACACTGAGATAAAACAGTGGCCGAACCTGAGAATAAAAAAATAATTACATATAAAAAAACTTTTCTGGGGTACAATATAATTGGGAATATTATACCTCCAAAAATAGGCAATCAGAATGATGCCACAATTGGTTTAATGCATAACATGAACCACTTATGTAAAATAGCAAATTTCATTTAACACGTATCAAGAAATCTGACATACATTTAAAAGCATGAAATGGAAAAGTAAAAACAAGGCACTGTAGTGACAGATACAGAAAAGGGAAGCGGAAATAAGTAGCAGCAGTACATGGATTACAGGGCACACAGAACATCTGTAATCAAATAGCAGCAAGAAACTCCGTAATGGTACAAGGATCCATAATCAATATTGCTACTAATGATACAAAAGTAGAGGAGATTCCTTTGCATGAAATAAACGGACAACAGCTAGAAGTAAAGGAAAACCAAGCTGAAAACATATAAGTAGCCTGCCATGTGTGCTGCCACCTACCAGCTCCAACCCCAACGTACGTTTCGTGTTGTGATTCATCAGGGGGCTTGTGGTAGGTGGCAGCACACATGGCAGGATACTTATATGTTTTCAGTACAGTATTATTGGAACAGCCATATTGCCTGAGCTGCTTTTAATAGCATTTAGAGATGTGCTAAACAGCAAGCACCAAAGACATAGGAGCAACAGAGTGGAGGGAACCCTTTTCACTTATATGGGAGAGATTTCTAGGCATGCTCTGTGACTGCTGCAAAGGTCATTGTGAAGGGAGGGAGAGACCCTGAGCTCTGATAATCACTTACTGTGAATGGCCGAATCCCATATTAATACTCCTGTCCACCCACTGTGCAGGACTTAAAAGGTGCTGTGCAGGGGCATAGCTATAGAGGTAGCAGTCGCACCCTGGTGCCTAAGGGGGCCCCAAAGCACATCTGCCCCATTAGAGACCAGTAATATAATTGGCATATGGGGCCCTGTTGCAGATTTTGCATCGGGGCCCAGAAGCTACAAGCTACGCCTCTGGTGCTGTGTTGTAGTTCCTTGCATAGGACGTGGACAGGAGTGCCTATATACAAGGAAAAAGCTGAAGAGAACTCACTCCCTTAATTTTAAAAATCAGCAAGGGGCCTAGAGGTCAATACCCACAGTTCATAATGTTATGTCATATCCTAGTGATATGAAAATTAAAAGATGGGAATGCCACTTTAAAATCCATGGAAGAAGATACCACATATTTCACTTAAGTTTACAAGAACCTCACCTCTGGGGATCTAACAGCATTCTGAAATACAGCATACCCAATGATCGAGCCAGAACCTACAATACTAGAGAGAAAACATAAAAATAAGAATTCATGTATTTAAATAAGGAAGCTGTGCTTGTATATCAAAAATATTAGAAATTGGTTTCCTCGTGGGCTTTGTCTACATCTGCACTGTGGATTCTATTTATAAAGGACAGGACAACAAATTGCCAGATTTGTTTGCAGCAGCATCCATTGGATCCAATTTTTTTGTTTTTAAAATTTTTATTATATTTTGTTTACATTTTTTTTATTAATTTACACAATAAAATATAACATTCTGGAAAAATGGATACCAAAAACAAATCAATGATTTGTTCCCAGTACCCATTCCATTTCAGTTACCAGTATTTATCAGTACATTTTCCCCAATATTGTTCTACCTAAGAAAAATCCAACAAATCCATCCATATTTCACTAATCCAACCTCTATATAAATCCGAACTCACAAAGAGAGAAAGGAAGACAAACAAACAAAAAACAAAAAAAAGAATAAAGAAATATAAATAAATAAATAGTGTTGCTCGCGAATATTCGCAATTCGAATATTATTTGCGAATATCGCATATTCGCGAATTCGCGAATTTCGCGAATATAGCGCTATATATTCGTAATTACGAATATTCGTTTTTTTTTTTTCTTCACAGTACACATCACAGTGATCTTCCCTCTCTGCTTCCAGCTTGTGTGGTGTAAAGAAGGCTGTAATACTACTGTGTGAGACTGGGGTGCAAAAATTCGCATATACGAAAATTAGCATATGCTAATTTTCGCATATGCGATTTTTCGCACATGCTAATTTTGTATATGCTAATTTTCGCATGTTAATTTTCACATACACTAATTTTCGCATATGCGAAAATAAAACGAGAATATAACGATTATGCGAATATTCGCGAATATATGACGAATATTCGTCCATTAATTCGCGAATATTCGCGAATTCGAATATGGCCTATGCCGCTCAACACTATAAATAAATACCTACCCATACACATATAGATGTTGGCCCTCATTTACTAACAGGATTCCTTCTCTTTTTGTCGGGTTTTGCGTCTAAGTTCTGTCGCACGGATCATGGACACTCAGAGTGAAAAAAAACCTACAAAATGGGCGTGGTTTTCGGAAAAAGGTGTGTGTTCCCTATATTTCATCCAAAATCACTCGTCTTTTCAAAAAAAACACACTGGAATTCCCCCCCCCCCCTTTTTTTTTTGAGGAAAACACCAAGAAAAACGCCAATTCTGCCGCATGGCATTTTTTTGGCAAAAAAATGCTGCAGCCAGATGTTAGCTGTAAATCAATGAGAAATCGCTAAATTCTTTTTCCACTTGGCGTTTTTCAGTTTGACGTTTTTTTTTTAATCCTTTTGGTGTTTTTTCAATCTTTTTTGGCATTTTTCAGCCCCTTGGCGGTTTTGCAAAATCGCAGCATGTTGAGCCTATGGCGTTTTTTTCCCTGAAATCATGGTGTTTTTTTCTCTCATAGAAGTCTATGGGAGTAAAAAAAAAATGCCAAGAAAAACACCATGTTGTTGCTGGTATTTCTAAAGGAAGAGGAGACCATGACATACTGTAGCAGGTGAGTCCATATAATGACTAGCAGCGGAGTTATAACACTCCCCTGACCACACTTCTTGTTGCTTCTGTGCTAAGATTCTGTATGTGTGCTATATGATGATACACTACTCTCCTTGGAGTAAAAAATACAATAGCAGGGAGAGAAAAAAAGAGAGAAACAAGAGCTGTATCTCATCTAACAATCTACAGTGTTGGACATGGAACTGAAGTTCTATGTCACTAATCTATCCTTAATAAGTAATCAAATATTGTGAGGATTTCTTCCTGAGGACTATGCCTTGAAAAACACCTGCATGATGGTATTTCAAATATTCAGAGGTATCTATGCTGACATATGCTAAGCTAAGCATTGTGAATTATTCAACATGAAGTGAACCTAAACTTGATGGATAACATTAATGCAGTAACGCGGAAGAATTATTTAAAGGGGTTGTCCAGCAAATTTTTCTTAAAAAATGTGCCTAGGCTGCCTGATTAAATAATAAAGCCTCAACTTACCTTCCTTTGCTCCCCGCAGCCACAGCACCCAGTCTCCGCCACGCTCCAGTTCTCAGAGCGGCAGACAATACATCCCATTTCTCCTCTGTGGTCAGTGATTGGCTGAGTAACAATGTGATTTATTGTCTGCAGCTCCGGAAGGGGAGGGGGTGCTGCAATAAGGTTGCGGGGAGCGAGGGAGATAAATAGAGGCTTTTTTGTTTGTTTGTTTTTAATCAGGCAGCCTGGGTACGTTTCTTTTAAAAAAAAAAAATGCTGGATAACCCCTTTAATGATTCTTCTGTGTTCCTGCATTAAAGTTATCTATCTTTTTTTATTCTCCTAGACCAGGGGTCGGCAACCTGCGGCTCCGGAGCCGCATGTGGCTCTTTTACACCTTTGCCGCGGCTTCGGTGTGAGGTGAAAAAGGGAGGGGCAAGTTTTCCGAAGCTACAGTGGGGAGGATCGAGGGCAGAGCCATGGGTTTGATTTTTTCACCGCACGTCTGCAGATAATTAAGCCACGCCCCCTCACGGAGGATGGAGAGCGCAAGAGCGCAGCTCTGCATAATACAAGGAGACAGTGGGAGAGTGGGGACGGACATAGCTCCTCCCTCCCCCTTCTCTGTACAGACAGGACCTCATTTTTCACGGGGAGGTTTCATGTTTTCATGGGGGAAAAGCTCCTCCCCTCCCCCAGCTCTGTACACACAGGACCTAATTTTTCACGGGGAGGTTTCATGTCTGCACAGGGGAAACAGAGCGGGTGAGGGGAGAGGAGACATACTGCACTGCAGGGGCTGGGGAAGATTTCTATGTGTGAGGAGACATATTACACAGGCTGGGGATGTAAAGACTGCAGGGGAATAAATATCATACTGGGAATGATGGGGGGACGGGGACTGCTGAATGACACATGCTGGGAGTTGTAGTCCCTCTTATGTGTGTGTATGCCAGTGTTTCCCAACCAGGGAATGCTGGTCGTAGTAGTTTTGGAACATCTGGAGGCACCCTGATTGGGAAACACTGGTGTATGAACTGCAACTCCCAGGAGATTACTGGTATAATAGAGGTGTTGGTGAACTACAACCCCCAGGAGACCACTCAGATACAATATAGGTGTTGGTGAACTACAACTCCCAGGAGACTACTGAGATAAAATAGAGGTGTTGATGAACTACAACTCCCAGGAGAATACTGATACAATAGAGGTGTTGGTGAACTACAACTTCCAGGAGACTACTAAGATACAATAGAGGTGTTGGTGAACTACAACTCCCAGTAGACTACAGAGGCAGCATGCTGGTGTTATATCACAGACTGAAGACTCCTGAATAACACATGCTGGGAGTTGTAGTCCCTTTTGTGTGTGTATGCCAGTGTATCCCAACCAGGGCATCAGAGGGGAGGGGGGTTTTGCGGCTCCCAGTTTTCTTTCTTTCTTCGGAAACGGGTCCAAGTGGCACTTTTTGTCTTAAAGGTTGCAGACCCCTGTCCTAGACAGACTGGGCACATTTCTTTAAAAAAAAAAAAAAAAAAAGTAGCTGGATAAGCCCTTTAAGGTAAGTATGTTGCAAAGTGTTTACAATGTTTAGGTGCATACAATTATATTTTTTTATGCAGATACCAACATACAAAAACCCTTGTATTGTCACAAGTATGTCAGACCATTTCACATTTGGCTCTTAAAAATAAATGCTGTGTTGGGATTGGTTGGTATTGGCAGATAAGCCAGATTTGCTTCGATTTTTAGTCACCGGCCATTTACCACTTATTTCAGAACATGTATAACATCCGGGGGGAAAAGAAACCACCTACTTTCTCTTCATTATAGCAAATGCGCACGCGATGCGAGCAATCTGCCTCAGATGAAATATGTAGTATTTTATTTTATTTTCACTTATATATCAATTTTATTTTTATTTTCATCTGTATTGTTATTTTTTATTTTATGTCTATATATTGCATTTCTATTTGCATTTTCATTTCAGATGGTATTTTTATTTGGTATCTGTATCTATTTTGGCAGATATATATCTATTCTATACCTATTTTTGTATCTATTTTTATATCTAGTCTTACACTATTTTTTATAGTAACATTTGTTGTATTCCTTTTTACACTCTTTTTTATATTCCTGCATCGATATATTACGGGCCATTTATGTGTGGCCAAATATTTGACTATTGTAGATTGATCCATTCCATGTTTTATGCCAACCACAAGTCAGAACCTGATGCTCCAATCAGAGTCCTTATATAAGTGACTTCCTATGCTATTATTTTTTCTCTATATGGTTTATAATGTTTTACTGAGGAAAGAACCTAAGGCGGTTCCGAAACGCATCTAACTCAGCAATATTTTATTACCAAACATACAGTACTCGCTCAAGCAATACCCACCACTATTCTCAGTGGCTGCGCATCCCTTCCAGTACCCGTGTTCTTGTTTACATTTGGCGCGCATTCATACCATGAGGACACTATCAGAGACTGGACACTGCTACACACCGTCCAAGAACACTCTGACAACAGTAACTTCAGGGCACCATTTAAGGAACATTGTCCCTCTCCTTCATCCAGGTCTGCACGCGTGGCCGGTCCCCATCTACGACCACGGGAGGCCGCAGTCTGTGAAAAAACCAGAAGTCCCACACGCACAGCCCAGGTGAGCGGTACAATGCTCCTAATTTCTATATCCAGACTGTATACATAGCTTATTATGTGCAACTATATGTAAAGGGGTACTCCCTCTAGTGGAATTTTTTTTTCTATTATTTCAACTGGCTCCAGAAAGTTAAAAAGGTTTGTAAATTACTTCTATTGAAAAATCTTAATCCTTCCAGTACTTATCAGCTGCTGTATGCTCCAGAGGAAGTTGAATTGTTCTTTTCTGTCTGACCACAGTGCTCTCTGCTGACACCTCTGTTTGTGTCAGTAACTGTCTAGAGCAGGAGAAAATCCCCATAGCAAACCTATCCTGCTCTGGACATGGAGAGAGGTATCAGCAGAGAGCACTGTGGTCAGACTGAAAAGAACAATTCAACTTCCTCTGGAGCATACAGCAGCTGATAAGTACTGGAAGGATTAAGAATTCATTTACAAATCTGTTTAAGCACAGACTACGCAATATGCATCATTTTGATGCACTGATATGGATTGAACACAACCTGTTCTCTAGAGAAGAAGGAAAAGTAATTTTTATGCTAGAACTTTACAATCTCAACCTGGATATTAACCCCCTAACCACTTCAGGACAACAGATGTAAATGTACATCCTGATCCGGTGGTACTTAACGCACCAGGACGCACACTTACGTCCTGTACATCACGCAAGCACCGGACCGGTATTCGCATCATGCACGCATCCTGTACAGTAGGTCCCGGCTGCTATCAGCAGCCAGGGACCCACCTGTAATGGCAGACATCAGCCACCAAGCTGATGTCTGCCAATAACCCCTCAGATGCCATGATTATTACAGATCATGGCATCTGTGGCAATGTGGGCGTTTAAATGGATGATCGGATCGCCCGCGGTGCTGCCGTGGGGATCTGATCATCCAACATGGCAGCAAGAGGTCCCCTTACCTTCTCCAGCCATCATTCCAGGGTCTTCTGCTCTGGTCTGAGCAGACCAAAAAAGAAGATCGCCAATAATACTGATCAGTGCTATGCCTATGCACTGTTCAGTATCTGGAATCTAATGATCGCTATAAATAGTCCCCTAGAGGGACTATAAAAGTGTAAAAAAAAAAAAAAATGAAAAAGCCCCTCCCTCAATAAAAATGTAAATGTCCTTTTTTCCTATTTTATCCCAAAGAAGCGTAAAAAAAAAATTATAAACATATTTGGTATTGCCGCATGTGTAAATGTCTGTAAATAATGTAAAAGATCCTTACGGTGAACAGTGTAAACGTTAAAAAAAAATCCAAAATTCCTGCCTTTTTTGTCCCATTTTATTCAAAAAATTTTAATTTAAAAGTGATCAAAAAGTTAAATATAAGCAAAAGTGGTATCAATATAAACTACAGATCATGGCGCAAAAAATTAGCTTCCATACCGCCCCGTATATGGAAAAATTAGAAAGTTATAGGTGGTCAAAGTAGACCAATTTTAAACATACTATTATTTTCTTTAAAAAGTTTGAGACTTTTTTAAAGTGGTAAAATAATAGAAAGGAATGTAACCATGGGTAGCATTTTAATCGTATTGACCCACAGAATAATGAAAACATGTATTAAATTAAATGTATTAAATGTACAATGTAAAAACAAAACCTTCCAAAATTTGCTAAATGAAGGTTTTCTTTTCAATTTCCCCACATATATAATATTTTTTGGTTCCGCCGTACATTTTATGGTAAAATGTGATGTGATGTGAGTGATGTCATTACAAAGTACAATTGGTGACGCAAAAAACAAGCCCCATTTCGGTCTGTGGTTGGAAATATAAGAGTAATGATTTTTAGAAGGCGAGGAGGAAAAAAAGGAAAATTCTAAAATAAAATTGGTCTGGTCCTTAAAGGGTTAACTTTCTGGCACCAGTTGATTTGAAATTTTTTTTTCCACCAGAGTACCCCTTTAAGCATACCGGGGCCGCAAGTATTTTCTTGCGCATATTAGACATACCTTTTCCAGCGGTTGAATATATGCTTCGTAGTTATATCTGTCATCCCTATCAGGTACTGACTATTCTATCACGAGTAATGGCACTGAGCAGTGTTGGACTATTTCCTTGTGCTTGTACACTAATATCTATTTTTAGTTTTTGTTATATTTTGCTTTTACTAGCTCGCTAACCTTGTTGCTTTTAGTCTGCATATTGTTCCATCTGTTAAACTCACCTACAAGGGCCCTGTGGAGGAGAACACAACGTAGTGCTGCTATTTTTAGTGTTAATAAATATTTATATTATTTTTTATATTTTTATATATTCTTTACCCATGCTGTATACTCATAGGATCTTGAGCACCAGTGCATAGTATGTTCATTTTGTCTATCCTTTTTTGCACCAAGGGTGCTATCTGGCTAGCCCAATACGCATGAAGTGATCTTTAAAGGGGTACTCTGCCCCTAGACATCTTATTCCCTATGCAAAGGATAGGGGATAAGATGTCTGATCGCAGGGGGCCTGCTGTTGGGGACCCCCGCGATCTCTCCTGCAGCCTCCCATTCATAGGTTGAGATAGCAAAGATCACTCCATGGCTGATGATGGGCGATACAGGGGCCGGGGTATTGTGATGTCACAGCCCCGCCCCCTCAATGCAAGTCAAGTCTATGAGCTCTGTGAAGCTCATGAACGAGGTGCTGCAGGAGAGATGGGGGGGGGGTCCTTAAGATAGGGGATAAGATGTCTAGAGGCGGAGCACCCCTTTAAGTGTGAGCCATTCCAATATCTTGCTTCTTCACATTTTATATGGAGGGAAGAAAAAGACAGACAAAAGTGTGCAGCAATGTGCCATTATTCTGGTAGAATGGAGGAGCAATGTGGGGTAATCACAGTCTGCTCACCTGGAAGTGTTGCGCTGAGAGTGCAACACCTTTAGTAGCCTCTCGTCCGTTATCAGGGTAGTTAGCCGGGGTGCAGCCAGGAGATCTCCCGTCCGGAGTAGGTCTCAGGTCGGTCAGGTAATATGCACAAAGATCCACAACTGTGGGTATGAAAAGGCTCCAATCGGCGCTTCTCCCGGGATTTCCAGGAATATCAGTGTAGCAAGGAACACTCGGATAATCGAGTGATGAAAGGACAATAACATTTATTCACATAAAAAAGCGCTAGGACTACGCGTTTCAAGGGGAGTGACCCCCTCTTCTTCGCCAGGACCTGACGAAGAGGGGGTCACTCCCCTTGAAACGCGTAGTCCCAGTGCTTTTTTATGTGAATACATTTTATTGTCCTTTCATCACTCGATTATCCGAGTGTTCCTTGCTACACTGATATTCCTGGAAATCCCGGGAGAAGCGCCTTTTCATACCCACAGTTGTGGATCTTTGTGGCTTCTTCACATTTACCACTTATGTTACTTTAACTACAGATCTTTACTATAGGCATCACCCTGTACTGTCATGCAGGTGAGTTGGTAACATCAGAGATCCGGGCTGCATGCCCCAGATGTTTCCCTCAAGGCTTCGGATCCCTAGGGGACCCCCACATTCAACCACACATTGCTGCTCCAACATATTTTGAAGGCACTTTCAGCGTTTTACACAATGAATAACTCTGTACCACATTCACTGTACCTGTGTTTGTGCCATGCATATTATCTGGGAATCTTTTCCAAAAACACATGACCTTGGTGAAGCCATGCAATAAATATATGTCAAGGTATAATCTATAACTTTATGATGAGCATGGGTATTGGGGGAAATTTACTAAACAAGTATTTTATACTTGAGACTTGACGTTATGCCTCGCCCCCTTGTGACATCACGCTACGCCCACTCCATTCATGTCTACTGGAGACATGATGTTACGCCACGTTTGCTTGTGATGTCTGGCCGCGCCCACTCATTTTATGTCTATGTGAGAGGGCGTGGCGGCTGCCACACCCCCTCATATAGACATTAAATGAGTGGGCATGGCCAAACATCACAAGCGGACGTGGCGTAACATCATGTCTCCAGTCCCGGAAACACAGAGGTTTCCGAGACTGGAGCAGCAGCCCGGCAGAGAATGTCTATGGCTGGAATACCCCTTTAAATGTGTTGGAATACAATAAGCCCCATTTTTTAAGAAGTTAACACTTTTAAATAAATTTGCCATATTTTGGATCATCCTAAAGCAAAAAAATTTATTCTACACCTTCTATTAGCAAGATTTGGGTTACAGCTTACACCATTTTCTATCATTTGCTATAACAAATCTATCAGAATCGTGCTTGACCACTCCCCATTGACCCCAGGTACAAGAGAAGAGAAGCCTGGTGCAAGAGAGAGCCTGCGCTCTAGCAATGGCAAACTGTGATAAATGCGGGAATGTGGGGCGGCCCCTCTACTGCAAGATGATCAAAGAGTTGCATCATTTTTGCACAGGGAAGTTGCTTGGGAAAAAATGATGCAACTTTTTTATTTTTTTTCACCAGTTTTTTCATAAATGCTCCCCCAATATGTAATATTTTTTTTCCTCCCAAAAATAATAACAATGTTATCATGATTGTAAATACATCTGATATGAGAATGGTCGAAATGACACTTCTCCAAGAAATAATGGATGGATGTCTTTGCACAGTACACCGTATTGTTACTTGCCTTAGCATAGACGTAACCACCTGTATCCATTTCACAGCACAGTATACCTACAGAAAAGGAAAATATTACTGGTGTTAGGAACAGCTTGTGGCACAGCAATACAAACAAACATTAATAGTGCTGTTTAATATAAATAGTGATTGATTTATCAAACCCATATACAAACCTAAATAATCACCAAAAAAAAGAATGGCTCTTCATATTGCAATCTATGGCCACCCAAGTGTAATCACCGAAACATAAGGCCACAACATATCATAGTGTATCAAAAAGATTAATCCAACTTTATTGAATATACATAAGAAATACATACAATATTAAAAAACATATACCGTATATACTCGAGTATAAGCCGACCCGAATATAAGCCAAGGCCCCTAATTTTACCCCAAAAACCCAGGAAAAGTTATTGAGTTGACTATAAGCCTAGGGTGGGAAATACATCATCCCCCCATGTCCTCATCCAGACCCCTGTCATTATCCCCCCCCCCTTTTTCATCACCTCCTCAGTGGTCTTCAACCTGAGGACCTCCAGATGTTGCAAAACTACAACTCCCAGCATGCCCGGACAGCCGAGTTGTAGTTTTGCAACATCTGGAGGTCCGCAGGTTGAAGACCACTGAGAAGGGATTGACAGGTGGAGAGTTCACTCGAGTATAAGCCGAGGGCGGCGTTTTCATCACGAAAAATCGGGCTCAAAAACTCGGCTTATACTCGAGTATATACGGTAATAGGCACAACAGACATATAAAACAGAAAAAAAGAGGGGTACACTCCAAGTAGATAGTAAAAATAGTCCATGGTCACAGATATAAATAAAGAATAAGACTACATATTGCTCATAAGAGGACTATAGCATAATGCACACAATGAGTATGGAACACAGCTGCCAAGAATACAAATGAAGGTATATAAGGAAATGAACTGTGCACCCTGTAGGGAGATAGTTAACCTCAAGCCCCGAATGTACGTTTTTGCCCTTCACTTCCTCAGGGGGCGTGTACGAAGCGAAGGGCGAGAACGTATATTCTACTTGGACTATACCCCTCTTTTTTTCTGTTTTGATGTCTGTCGTGCCTATTATATGTTTTTTAATATTGTTTGTATTTCTTATGTACACTGCTCAAAAAAAATTAAGGCAACACAATGTAACTCCAAGTCAATCACACTTCTGTGAGATCACACTGTCCACTCAGGAAGCAACACTGATTGACAATCAATTTCACATGCTGTTGTGCAAATGGAACAGACAACAGGTGGAAATTATAGCCAATTAGCAAGACACCCCAAATAAAGGAGTGGTTCTGCAGGTGGTGACCACAGATCATATCTCAGTTCCTATGCTTCCTGGCTGATGTTTTGGTCACTTTTGAATGCTGGCGGTGCTTTCACTCTAGTGGTAGCATGAGACGGAGTCTACAACCCACACAAGTGGCTCAGGTAGTGCAGCTCCTCCAGGATGGCACATCAATGCGAGCTGTGGCAAGAAGGTTTGATGTGTCTGTCAGCGTAGGGTCCAGAGCACGGAGGCGTTACCAGGAGGCAGGCCAGTACATCAGGAGACGTGGAGGAGGCCATAGGAGGGCAACAACCCAGCAGCAGGACCGCTACCACTGTCTATGTACAAGGAGGAGCACTGCCAGAGCACTGCAAAATGACCTCCAGCAGGCCACAAGTGTACATGTGTCCACTCAAATGGTCAGAAACAGACTCCATAAGGGTGGAATGAGGGCCCGATGTCCACAGGTCCGGGTTGTACTTACAGCCCAACATCATGCAGGATGTTTGGCATTTGCCAGAGAACACCAAGATTGCCAAATTCGCCACTGGCGCCCTGTACTCTTCACAGATTAAAGCAGGGTCACACTAAGCACACGTGACAGACGTGACAGAGTCTGGAGATGCCATGGAGAACGTTCTGCTGCCTGCAACATTCTCCAGCATGACCAGTTTGGCCGTGGGTCAGTAATGGTGTAGGGTAGCATTTCTTTGGGGGGCAGCACAGCCCTCCAGGTGCTTGCCAGAGGTAGCCTGACTGTCATTAGGTACCGAGATGAGATCCTCAGACCCCTTGTGAGACCATATGCTGGTGCGGCTGGCCCTGGGTTCCTCCTAATGCAAGACAATGCTAGACCTCATGTGGCTGAAGTGTGTCAGCAGTTCCTGCAAGAGGAAGGCATTGATGCTATGGACTGGCCCGCCCGTTCCCCATACCTGAATCTGATTGAGCACATCTGGGACATCATGTCTCGCTCCATCCACCAGCGCCATGTTGCACCACAGACTGTCCAGGAGTTGGGGGATGCTTTAGTCCAGGTCTTGGAGGACATCCCTCAGGAGACCATCTGCCACCTCATCAGGAGCATGCCCAGGCATTGTAGGGAGGTCCTACGGGCATGTGGAGGCCACACACACTACTGAGCCTCATTTTGACTTGTTTTAAGGACATTACATCAAAGTTGGATCAGCCTGTAGTGTGGTTTTCCACTTAGATTTTGAGTGTGATTCCATCCATATCCAGACCTCCATGGGTTGATAAATTTGATTTCCATTGATAATTTTTGTGTGATTTTGTTGTCAGCACATTCAACTATGTAAAGATGAAAGTATTTCATACGATTAGTTCATTCATTCAGAGCTAGGATGTGTAATCTTAGTGTTCCCTTTATTTTTTTGAGTAGTGTATATTCAACAAATGGTTTAATCTTTTTGATACACTATGATATCTTTTGGCCTTATCTTTTGTTGACCATATACAAAACAATCAAACCCATTTACAAACCCATATAGTGAACAATGCAAAATAGACTCCTGTATTGTGAAAAAAAAAGATTAGAGTGGTTATTTGAGCTGCTCTTTAGTTTGGTGTAGTCACTTGAGAGCAAAACATGATCTATGCAGTGCTGTCCTGCGGGGATGAGTAGTGTAGAGCTCTGATGAGACTTCTCATAGGGGGGAATTGGCAAAACTCCTCCCGGCGCACATGTTCTGCGTCCAGCGCATAGGCCTGTTGGATTTGTGTACAGGCGCCCGCCTTTCGGACCACCCTCATGGAGTCTGTTTCTGACTGTTTGAGTGGACACATGCATATTTGTGCCATGCTGGAGGTGATTTTGCAGGGCTCTGGCAGTGCTTCTCCTGCTCCTCCTTGCACAAAGGCGGAGGTAGCGGTCCTGCTGCTGGGCTGTTGGCCTCCTACAGCCTCCTCCACATCTCCTGATGTACTGGCCTGTCTTCTGGTAGCGCCTCCATGCTCTGGACACTACGCTGACAGACACAGCAAACCTTCTTGCCACAGCTCGCACTGATGTGCCATCCAGGATGAGCTGCACTACCTGAGCCACCTGTGTGAGTTGTAGACTCCATCTGATACTATCACTAGAATGAAAGCACCGCCAGCATTAAAAAGTGACCAAAACATCAGCCAGGAAGCATTAAGTGTTCCCTTTATTTTTTTTGAGCAGTGTACTTATTTCATAGCCTTAACATTAAAACCACCTGGTTAATATTTTGTAGGTTGCTCTTCCTTTGTGTTCATTAACCCCTTAAGGACACATTCCATTTTGACCTTAACCCATCAAGGACTCAGGGCGTACCTGTACGTCCTGAGTCCGCTCCCATTCTATAGCGGGTCGGGCCCGGACTCTAACAATGGCCGGGACCTGTGGCTAATAGCGCACGGCACTAATCGCGGTGCCGTGTGCAATTAACCCTTTAGACGCGGCATTCAAAGTTGATCGGCGCATCTAAAGTGCTGCCTGCTAGCTCAGGGGGCTGTTCAGGACCACCTCGGCATCCCGCACCGCTGTAGGACACAAGGAGTGTCCCTTACCTGCCTCCTGGTGTCCGATCACCGAATGACTGCTCAGTGACTGAGATCCAGGCATGAGCAGTCAAGCGGCAGAATCATTGATATATGGTTTCCTATGAGAAACCATTTATCAATGTAAAAGATCAGTGTGTGCAGTTTTATAGCCCCCTATGGGATCTATAACATTGCAAAAAAAAATTGAAAAAAAAAAAGTGAGTAAAGATCATTTAACCCCTTCCTTAATAAAAGTCTGAATCACCCCCCTTTTCCTATTTAATAAAAAAAAAAAAAAACTGTAAATAGAAATAAACATATGTGATATCGCCGCGTGCGGAAATTTCAGAATTTTTTTTATATATCATTAATTAAACCGCACGGTTAATGGTGTGCGCACAAAAAAATTCCAGAGTCCAAAATAGCGTATTTTTGATCACTTTTTATTTCATGAAAAAATTGATAAAAAGTGATCAAAAAGTCTTATCGATATAAGAATGGTACCGCTAAAAACTTCAGATCACGGCGCAAAAAATAAGCCCTCATACCACCCCATACGCAGAAAAATAAAAAAGTTATAGGGGTCAGAAGATGACAATTTTAAACATATAAATTTTCCTGCATGTAGTTATGATTTTTTTCAAACCTACATAAGTAGGGTATCATTTTAACCGTATGGACCTACAGAATAAAGATAAGGTGTCATTTTTACTGAAAAATGTACTGTGTAGAAACGGGAACCCCAAAAGTTACAAAATGGCGGTTTTTCTTCAATTTTGTCACACTGATTTTTTTTCTGTTTCACCATATATTTTTGGGTAAAATGACTGATGTTACTACAACGTAGAATTGGTGGCGCAAAAAATAAGCCATCATTTGGATTTTTAGGTGCAAAAGTGAAAGAGTTATGATTTTTTAAAGGTAAGGAGGAAAAAACGAAAGTGCAAAAATGGAAAAAAGTCCTTAAAGGGGTACTCCGCCCCTAGACATCTTATCCCCTATCCAAAGGATAGGGGATAAGATGTCAGATTGCCAGGGTCCCGCTGCTGGGGACCCCGGGGATCGCTGCTGCAGCACCCCGCTATCATTACTGCGCAGAGCGAGATCGCTCTGCACGTAATGACGGGCAATACAGGGGCCGGAGCATCGTTACGTCAAGGTCCGCCCCCGTCAATACAAGTCTATGGGAAGGGGGCGTGGCGGTCGTCACGCCCCCTCCCATAGACTTGCATTAAGGGGATGGGCCGCGATGTCATGAGGGGTGGAGCCATGACGTCACGCTGCTCCGGCCTCTGTATCACCCGTCATTACGCAAAGAGCGAACTCGCTCTGTGCTGTAATGATAGCTCGGTGCCGCAGCGGCAGCGGGACCCCGGCGATCTAACATCTTATCCCCTACCCTTTGAATAAGGGATAAGATGCCAGGGGCGGAGTACCCCTTTAAGTGGTTTTAAAGGGGCACTCCAGTAGAAAGCTTCTTTTTTTTTTTTCTTTAAATGAACTGGTGTCAGAAATTTTAACAGATTTCTAAATTACTTCTATTTAAAAATCTTAATCCTTTCACTACTTATTAGCAGCTGTATGCTACAGAGTAAATTCTATTATTTTTGAATTTCTTTTTGTCTTGTCCACAGTGCTCTCTGCTGACACCTCTGTCTGTGTCAGGAACTGTCCAGAGCAGCATATGTTTGCTATGGGGATTTTCTCCTGCTCTGGACAGTTCCTGATACGGGCATCAGGTGTCAGCAGAGAGAGCACCGTGGACAAGACAAAAAAGAAATTCAAAAAGAAAATAATTTCCTCTGTAGTGTACAGCTGCTAATAAGAACTGGAAGGGTACAGATTTTTTAATAGAAGTAATTTACAAATCTGTTTAACTTGCTGGCACCGGTTGATTAAAAAAAAAAAAGTTTTCCACCGGAGTACCTCTTTAAGGACAAAGCAAATTTCATTTTTGCGTTTTTGGTTTTTCCTCCTCGCCTTCTAAAATTCATAACTTTTGTATTTTCCATCCACAGACCCATATGAGGGCTTGTTTTTGTGAGACCAATTGTACTTGGTAATGACACCTTTTATTTCACCATAAAATGTATGGCGCAACAAAAAAAATTATTTTGTAGGAAAAGTGAAAAGAAAAAAGCAATTTAGCAAATTTTGGTGGGTTTCATTTTTACGCAGTGCACTTTATGTTACAAATGGCATGTTATATTTATTCTGTGGGTCAATACAATTGAAATGGTGCCCATGTTTGCATGTTTTTTTTATTACTGTACTCCTTAAAAAAAGATCAAACTCTCTAAACAAAATTAGTATGTTTTAAATCACCCTATTCTGACCCCTCTAATTTTCTAATTTTTCTGTATAAGGGGCTGTAGGAGGGCTCATATTTTGCGCCATGATCTGTATATTTTATCGGTACCACTTTTGCTTATATGTGACTTTTTGATCACTTTTTATTTAATATTTTCTGGGATGTGATGAGACCAAAAAGTAGCAATTTCTGACTTTTTTTCTTATACGCTTTTTTTTATGCTTTTTTTGTAAAATGGGGAAAGGGGCCATTTAATTTTTTTATTGGGTGGGGCTTTTACACATTTTCTAAAAACTTTTTCTTCACATTTACTTTTTATTTTTTATGTTCCCATAAGGGACTATTTATAGCAATCATTGGATTGCTAATACTGTTTAGTGCTATGCATAGGCATAGCACTGATCAGTATTATCAGCAATCTGCTTCTCTGGTCTGCTGGAAAGCAGATCAGAGAAGAAGACGCCAGGAGGATGGATGGAGGTAGTTCATGGGATCTCTATCTGCCACCTTGGCTGATCTGATCCCCAGGGCTGTGCCGCGGGCGAACAGATCTGCCCTTAGAAGTGCTGCATTGCCGCAGATGCCATGATCTGTATTTATCACTGCACCTGAGGGGTTAATTGCAGACATCACCACGATCGCTGATGTACACCATTACCGGCTGGTCCCTGGCTGCCGATTGCAGTCAAGATCTGCAGTGCATGATGCGTCATGAACAGGACGTCAATGTACGTCCTTGTGCGTTAAGTACCAGCGCATCAGTATGTACATTTCAGTCCGTTGTCCTTAACACCAATTTTCGTTTTTGCACTTTGGTTTTTTCCTCCTCCCCTTCTAAAAATCATAACACGTTCAATTGTGCACCTACAGACCCATATAAGGGCTTGTTTTTTGCGCCACCAATTGTACTTTGTACTGACATCACTTTTTTTATAACAATCTGTGGCAAAACAAAAAAAAATTATTTGTGGGGTGAAATAAAAAAATTCCATTTTGCTACTTTTTAGGGCTTCCATTTCTATGCAGTGCACTTTTCGGTAAAATAACACCTTATCTTTATTCTGTAGGTCCATACAGTTACAGGGATACCCAATTTATGTAGGTTTTATTTTATTTTACTACTTAAAAAAATTATAACTACATGCACCAAAATTAGTATGTTTAAAATTGTCACCTTCTTTAACTCTTATTTTTCTGCATACGGAGCTATAAGAGAGCTCATTTTTTGCGTGTGATCTGTAGTTTTTATCGGTACCATTTTTGTTTTAATGGGACTTTTTTTATCGCTTTTTATGAATTTTTTTTATTGTATATGAAGTGACCAAAAATGCACAATTTTGGACTTTGATATTTTTTACATGTACGCCATCAACCGTGCAGTTTAGCTAATCTTATATTTTAACAGTTTGGACATTTACGCACACGGTGGTACCACATATGATTATTACTTTTATTATTACATTATTCTATTTGAAAAATGGGAAATGGGGGGTGATTCAAACTTTCATTAGGGGAGGGGCTTATTCACATTTATTGACATTTTTTCTTTACACTTTTAACTTTTTTGAGTCCCCATAGGAGGCTGTAACATGCAATCTTTTGATTGCATTTACTGATCAATGTTATGCCATAGCATTGATCAGTGTTATGCCATAGCATTGATCAGGCTGCTCCAGCCTGCTGAAGTTTCCTGAATCAGCAGATCACCGATCGGACGGCGAGGAGGCAGGTAAGGGCTCTTCCGCCGTCCTCTCAGCTGATCGGGACATCGTCATTTCCTCGCGATGTCCGGTATGCTTTCACGATGTCCGGCATGCTTTCACTTCCGGTATGCTTTCACTTTAATTTTAGACGCATCTAAAGGGTTAATGCTGGGCATCGGCCCGATCGGTGATGCCCAGCATTAATCCTGGGTCATGGCTGCTGAGCGTGTTTTAAACGCCGGTAACGGGACCAAGGCATACATGTACGCCCTGCGTCCGCACTAGGTTAAGGTGTCCTTAAAGGGATACTCTGGTGACATTTTTTTTTTTCCTATCAAGCGGTTCCAGAAAGTTAAACAAGTTTGTAAATGACTTTTATTAAAAATCTTAATCCTTCCAGTACTTATCAGCTGCTGTATGTTCCAGAGGAATTGAGTTGTTCTTTTCTGTCTGACCACAGTGCTCTCTGCTGAAACCTCTGTCCCTGTTAGGAACTGTCTAGAGCAGGAGCAAATCCCCATAGCAAACCTCTCCTACTCTGGACAGTTGCTAACATGGAGAGAGGTGTCAGCAGAGAGCACTGTGATCAGACAGAAAAGAACAACTCAACTGCCTCCTAGCATACAGCAGCTGATAAGTACAGGAATAATTAAAGAGTACCTGTCATCAAATAAACTACTCTAAACTTACTCAGGCTATGTTCCCTAACTATCCTAACACCCCTTCTGCCCTTAAAAATGTTTTTGGAGCTTTAAAAAGCTCTGTATCATACCTCCATTATTGCTCACAGAGTGTGAGCTGCCGGCAGGAGGAAGTGGGCGCTTCCCAACAGGCGCAACATCACTGAAGCCTGCTGGGGGACTGCTTCTGCCTTTTCATCGCTGCTGTCTCCCTGTAGGTAAAACTAATGCTGTGAAGAACAGAAGATCTTTCTGTGCAGCTGTCAGTCAGGCAGGTTCAGCCCAGCATTCTTCTTTGGGCTCCAGCGCTGCACTGAGCCTCAGCCGACTCTCATTGAGCGAGAGCTGTGCCTCGCTCACTTCCATAGTTCAGACTCCTGTCAGGCCGGGAGGAGACCGAACTCACTGTATATATTGCAGCACGGATCAGAACAGCACCACCTAGTGGTTGTTTTTTAAATCACAGTTTAAACATATTTCTTTGAATAATTTTTAAATAAAGTGAATGGGAAAGTGTCTGGAAATTACATAAAGATCACTATATTAAAAGTTTTACTTGGTGACAGGTACTCTTTAGAAATTTTTTTAACAGAAGTAATTTACAAATCTGTTTAACTTTCTGGCACCAGTTAAGTTAAAAAAAAAATAGTTTTCCACTGGAGTGCCCCTTTAAGGTTAAGCATGGACTTCACAACATTTCTAAGTGTCTTGGCACCAAGGCTTAAAGGGGTACTACCGTGCTGACAACTTATCCCCTATCTAAAGGATAGGGGATAAGTTGCCTGATCGCGCGGGGTCCCGTCGCTGGGTACCCCCGCAATCTCACACACAGCACCCCACTCTCATCAGGCCCCGGAGCAAACATCCACTCCGGGTCTGATGACGGGCCGGTGATCGTGACGTCACAGCTCCGCCCCCGTGTGATGTCACGCTCCGCCCCCTCAATGCAAGTCTACGGCAGGGGACGAGACAGCTGTCTCGCCCCCTGCCATAGACTTACATTGAGGGGGCGGATACTCCGGCCCCGTGATCGGCAGTCATCAGACCCGGATCGATGTTTGCTCCAGGGCCTGATGAGAGTGGGGTGCTGCGTGCGAGATCGCGGGGGTCCCCAGCGGTGGGACCCCGCGCGATCAGGCAACTTATGCCCTATCCTTTAGATAGGGGAAAAGTTGTCAGCACGGTAGTACCCCTTTAAGCAGCAGATCGGATTTGTCTCTCTGGCACATCTCACAAATGCTCAAAGGGATATAGGTTTGTAGGCCAAGTCAGTTCCGTGAACTCTTTGTCATGTTTCTTGTACCCTTCCTGAACACTGTTTGTAGTGTGACAGGGCCCATTATGCGCCTCTAAGAGGCCACTGCTATTTGGAAATACTATTGCTATGAAGAGGCTTACTTGTCTGCAAAAATGTTTATATAAGTGCTTGTGTAAAAGTAACATCCACATGAATGCCAGGCACCAAGATTTCCCGACAGATCATTGCCTAGACCAGTGGTTTCCAAACTTTTAGAAACCACGATTTTCAGTCCGTGTCAAAAATCTGACATGCTGAGAAAATGACCAAATCATAGTCACTAGCTGACTACGATCGCATCTGCAGCCCCATAATAGTTAATGGGCCCGTACATGTCCGTGCACAGATACGATGTCAGCCGATTTGAGCTTCTGAAATCGTATCTGTGCAGCGGACACTCAAATCGTGGTGTGAATGCAGCCTAAGCAATGTAGTGGACAGGGGTCACATATGAAGAAAGTTAGTGTGCACTGTGGGTTTTGACACACTTATATTACCAGGGCACCCTGGTTGGGAAACACTGGTCTATGTAGAGGACAGGAGCTTCTTCGAGGTCCTGTACAGAACACGCAATGTCCTAAAAAGTAACATGGAGTCGCCCTCACCTGATGTTCAAAGGAGCAGGTAACCCTGGTACAGGTAAAGTGTACAGAACATGTAATACCTCCTGTACTGTAGGGGGCGCTACCAGACAGCAGTCAGTGCATACACTTCAGTAATACAGGTGTTTTACCAGTAAATTGCCCATTCTGATTGTTTGGTTCTTCCAGCCATTGACATGTTTCACAGATCTGGACTGTCCATAGCATTGTATGTTGAGTCTGGTTTCAAGTTACAATGGTCCAGAAAATACCATTGTATGTTGAAACTATTGTATGTTGAGGCCATTGTAAGTTGAGGGATCACTGTAATTTCTGATTTATCAACCACTGTGGGATTGAACTGGATGGGTTAACCTTTGCTACCTCGATGCATCAATGAGCAATGGACCTCCATAACTCACACATACATTCACATCTTGGCCCTTGTTCCCGTTGCTCAGATCTTTACAAATGGTATGTTTTTTTTTCATAGCTATCATCACTGTAGAAGGTTTTCAGATTTTACAATTAATATATCATTTTTATATATACTGCCTAACTGCATGGAGAAGGGGGGGGGGGCAGGTCAATGGCTACTGGTCCCCCCTTTTTGTAACAAGGAAATGAGAATTTAGGCAGATAAAGCAGCATAAAAAACATCATGTACCAGCAAAGAATTTCTAGGACTATTATCTATTATCTTCGAGCCTCCAGATTGTCCCATCCCTGTTGTATGAGAATTAGGTCATGTAACAGAATTGGAAGTTCTGCTCTGGCAGCATTCTATGCTAATCCAGTCAGTAAGAAGTTAATAGAAGCAGCAGATGTCACCCAGAAGAGACATGTTGGGCACAGGCCTCATACGTGGAGGTGGTTTCTATCTTTAGGGCACAAGCAGTTTATTTTCCAGAACTCTCCCAAATATTAAAACTCCTCAATGAAAAATAGTGTTGGAGGCTGAATAGATATGATAGCAATTCTAAAGTGCTGCTCTACTGGGATGATCACATTACTCTGTTCATCTATCTATATACAGTCATGGCCGTAAATGTTGGCACCCCTCTAGAAAATGAAGTATTTCTCACAGAAAAGGATTGCAGTAACACATGTTTTGCTATACACATGTTTATTCCCTTTGTGAGTATTGTAACTAAACCAAAAAAGGAGGAAGAAAAAGCAAATTGAACATAATGTCATATCAAACCCCAAAAATGGTCTGGACAAAATTATTGGCACCCTTTCAAAATGGTGGAAAAATAAGATTGTTTCAAGCATGTGATGCCCCTTTAAACTCACCTGGGGCAAGTAACAGGTGTGGGCAATAGAAACATCACATCTGAATACAGGTAAAAAGGAGAGAAGTTCACTTAGTCTTTGCATTGTGTTTCTGTGTGCCACACTAAGCATGGACAACAGAAAGAGGAGAAGAGAACTGTCTGAGGACTGAGAACCAAAATTGTAGAAAATTTTCAACAATCCCAAGGTTACAAGTCCATCTATAGAAATCTTTATTTGCCTTTGTCCACAGTGCGCAACGTTATCAAGAAGTTTGCAACCCATGGCACTGTAGCTAATCTCCCTGGGCGTGGACGGAAGAGAAAAATTGATGAAAGGTGTGAACACAGGATAGTCCGGATGGTGGATAAGCAGCCCCAAACAAGTACCAAAGATATTCAAGCTGTCCTGCAGGCTCAGGGAGCATCAGTGTCAGTGAAAACTATCCGTCGACATTTAAATGAAGCGAAACGATATGGCAGGAGACCCAGGAGGACCCCACTGCTGACACAGAGGCATAAAAAAGCAAGACTTAATTTTGCCAAAATGAACTTGAGTAAGCCAAAATCCTTCTGGTAAAATGTCTTGTGGACAGATGAGACCAAGATAGAGCTTTTTTGTAAAACACATCATTCTACTGTTTACCGAAAACGGAATAAGGTGGAGTTCAATGATGTTTTGGGGTTGTCTTGCTGCCTCTGGCACTGGGTGCTTGAATGTGTGCAAGGTATCATGAAATCTGAGGATTACCAACAGATTTTGGGTCGCAATGTACAGCCCAGTGTCAGGAAGCTGGGTTTGCGTCGGAGATCTTGGGTCTTCCAGCAGGACAATGACCCCAAACATATGTCAAAAAGCCCCCAGAAATGGATGGCAACAAAGTGCTGGAGAGTTCTGAAGTGGCCAGCAATGAGTCCAGATCTAAATCCCATTGAACACCTGTGGAGAGATCTTAAAATTGCTGTTGGGAAAAGGCGCCTTCCAATAAGAGAGACCTGGAGCAGTTTGCAGAGGAAGAGTGGTCTAACATTCCGGCTGAGAGGTGTAAGAAGCTTATTGATGGTTATAGGAAGCGACTGATTTCAGTTATTTTTTCCAAAGGGTGTGCAACCAAATATTAAGTTAAGGGTGCCAATAATTTTGTCCTGACCATTTTTGCTTTTTGTCCTCCCTTTTTTGGTTTAGTTCCAATACACACAAAGGGGGACATGTATCAAAGATTTTACCCCTGTTTTGTGTGTATTTTTTTCCGCAAAATTTTGCGCAAGCCCTTTTTTTGCGCAATTTTTTTGCGCACGTTTTGGTAGAGCATGTCCTCCAGATGTGGCTGAATCAGGGTACCTTGGAGTGACATCTATAGTACACATGGATTTATTAACTGCGTACTTTTTTTTTACACCAAAAATTTTGCCGCAAGAGCTGTTTTTTTTTTGCGCAAATATAAGCCATCTTGGACTTAACGTAGCAAGATGCTCTAAATCATTGATTCTATTTTCCAAAGAGTGGATTGAGGAGATTACTATATTTACCCGCAATTTATGAAGCTCATTGCGCTTGATTGATAAATTTAGCGCTTCTGCTCATAATTTAGAATTCGGGAAAAGGGGTAAACTGCTTCTACGATACACAAATAATGATACATGTCCCCCAAAGGGAATAAACATGTGTATAGCAAAACCTGTGTTACTGCAATCCTTTTTTGTCAGAAATACTTCATTTTCTAGAAAAATTTCAGGGGTGCCAACATTTACGGCTATGACTGTATCTATCTATCTATGTATCTACCTGTTTTCAGTATTTCAGTGATCTTCAACACTTAAAAAAAAAAAAAGCAACATCACATGCTTTTAATGGCATTTAGGCAAGGTTCGCAGCATGTTTGTTACGCCGAGCGCTCCGGGTCCCCGCTCCTCCCCGGAGCGCTCGCTTCACTCTCGCTACCGCAGCGCTCCGGGCAGCTCCACTAACCCGGTACGCTGCGATACCGTCTCCAGCCGGGATGCGATTCGCGATGCGGGTGGCGCCCGCTCGCGATGCGCATCCCGGCTCCCGTACCTGACTCGCTCTCCGTCTGTCCTGTCCCGGCGCGCGCGGCCCCGCTCCCTAGGGCGCGCGCGCGCCGGGTCTCTGCGATTTAAAGGGCCACTGCGCCGCTGATTGGCGCAGTGGTTCCAATTAGTGTGTTCACCTGTGCACTCCCTATTTATACCTCACTTCCCCTTCACTCCCTCGCCGGATCTTGTTGCCATTGTGCCAGTGAAAGCGTTTCCTTGTGTGTTCCTAGCCTGTGTTCCAGACCTCCTGCCGTTGCCCCCGACTACGATCCTTGCTGCCTGCCCCGACCTTCTGCTACGTCCGACCTTGCTTCTGTCTACTCCCTTGTACCGCGCCTATCTTCAGCAGTCAGAGAGGTTGAGCCGTTGCTAGTGGATACGACCTGGTCACTACCGCCGCAGCAAGACCATCCCGCTTTGCGGCGGGCTCTGGTGAAAACCAGTAGTGACTTAGAACCGATCCACTAGCACGGTCCACGCCAATCCCTCTCTGGCACAGAGGATCCACTACCTGCCAGCCGGCATCGTGACAGTAGATCCGGCCATGGATCCCGCTGAAGTTCCTCTGCCAGTTGTCGCCGACCTCACCACGGTGGTCACCCAGCAGTCACAACAGATAGCGCAACAAGGCCAACAGCTGTCTCAACTGACCGTGATGCTACAGCAGCTACTACCACAGCTTCAGCAATCATCTCCTCCGCCAGCTCCTGCACCTCCTCCGCAGCGAGTGGCCGCTTCTGGTCTACGACTATCCTTGCCGGATAAATTTGATGGGGACTCTAAATTTTGCCGTGGCTTTCTTTCCCAATGTTCCCTGCACTTGGAGATGATGTCGGACCAGTTTCCTACTGAAAGGTCTAAGGTGGCTTTCGTAGTCAGCCTTCTGTCTGGAAAAGCTCTGTCATGGGCCACACCGCTCTGGGACCGCAATGACCCCGTCACTGCCTCTATACACTCCTTCCTCTCGGAAATTCGAAGTGTCTTTGAGGAACCTGCCCGAGCCTCTTCTGCTGAGACTGCCCTGTTGAACCTGGTCCAGGGTAATTCTTCCGTTGGCGAGTACGCCGTACAATTCCGTACTCTTGCTTCAGAATTATCCTGGAATAATGAGGCCCTCTGCGCGACCTTTAAAAAAGGCCTATCCAGCAACATTAAAGATGTTCTGGCCGCACGAGAAATCCCTGCTAACCTACATGAACTCATTCATCTAGCCACTCGCATTGACATGCGTTTTTCCGAAAGGCGTCAGGAGCTCCGCCAGGATATGGACTTTGTTCGCACAAGGCGTTTTTTCTCCCCGGCTCCTCTCTCCTCTGGTCCCCTGCAATCCGTTCCTGTGCCTCCCGCCGTGGAGGCTATGCAGGTCGACCGGTCTCGCCTGACACCTCAAGAGAGGACACAACGCCGCATGGAGAATCTCTGCCTGTACTGTGCCAGTACCGAACACTTCCTGAAGGATTGTCCTATCCGTCCTCCCTGCCTGGAAAGACGTACGCTGACTCCGCACAAAGGTGAGACAGTCCTTGATGTCTACTCTGCTTCTCCACGTCTTACTGTGTCTGTGCGGATATCTGCCTCTGCCTTCTCCTTCTCTACTATGGCCTTCTTGGATTCCGGATCTGCAGGAAATTTTATTTTGGCCTCTCTCGTCAACAAGTTCAACATCCCGGTGACCAGTCTCGCCAGACCCCTCTACATCAATTGTGTAAACAATGAAAGATTGGACTGTACCATACGTTTCCGCACGGAGCCCCTTCTAATGTGCATCGGACCTCATCACGAGAAGATTGAATTTTTGGTCCTCCCCAATTGCACTTCCGAAATTCTCCTTGGACTACCCTGGCTTCAACTCCATTCCCCAACCCTGGATTGGTCCACTGGGGAAATCAAGAGTTGGGGGCCCTCTTGTTTCAAGGACTGCCTAAAACCGGTTCCCAGTACCCCTGGCCGTGACTCTGTGGTTCCCCCTGTAACCGGTCTCCCTAAGGCCTATATGGACTTTGCGGATGTTTTTTGCAAAAAACAAGCTGACACTCTACCTCCTCACAGGCCTTATGATTGTCCTATTGACCTCCTCCCGGGCACTACTCCACCCCGGGGCAGAATTTATCCTCTGTCCGCCCCAGAGACTCTTGCTATGCCTGAGTACATCCAGGAAAATTTAAAAAAGGGCTTTATCCGTAAATCCTCCTCTCCTGCCGGAGCCGGATTTTTCTTTGTGTCCAAAAAAGATGGCTCTCTACGTCCTTGCATTGACTACCGCGGTCTTAATAAAATCACGGTAAAGAACCGCTACCCCCTACCCCTCATCTCTGAACTCTTTGATCGCCTCCAAGGTGCCCACATCTTTACCAAACTGGACTTAAGAGGTGCTTATAATCTCATCCGCATCAGAGAGGGGGATGAATGGAAAACGGCATTTAACACTAGAGATGGACACTTTGAGTATCTGGTCATGCCCTTTGGCCTGTGCAACGCCCCTGCCGTCTTCCAAGACTTTGTTAATGAAATTTTTTGTGATCTCTTATACTCCTGTGTTGTTGTATATCTGGACGATATCCTGATTTTTTCTGCCAATCTAGAAGAACACCGCCAGCATGTCCGTATGGTTCTTCAGAGACTTCGTGACAATCAACTTTATGCCAAGATAGAGAAATGTCTGTTTGAATGCCAATCTCTTCCTTTCCTAGGATACTTGGTCTCTGGCCAGGGACTACAAATGGATCCAGACAAACTCTCTGCCGTCTTAGATTGGCCACGCCCCTCCGGACTCCGTGCTATCCAACGTTTTTTGGGGTTCGCCAATTATTACAGGCAATTTATTCCACATTTTTCTACCGTTGTGGCTCCTATCGTGGCTTTAACCAAAAAAAATGCCAATCCCAAGTCTTGGCCTCCTCAAGCGGAAGACGCCTTTAAACGGCTCAAGTCTGCCTTTTCTTCGGCTCCCGTGCTCTCCAGACCTGACCCATCTAAACCCTTCCTATTGGAGGTTGATGCCTCCTCTGTAGGAGCTGGAGCGGTCCTTCTACAAAAAAATTCTTCCGGGCATGCTGTTACTTGTGGTTTTTTTTCTAGGACCTTCTCTCCGGCGGAGAGGAACTACTCCATCGGGGATCGAGAGCTTCTAGCCATTAAATTAGCACTTGAGGAATGGAGGCATCTGCTGGAGGGATCAAGATTTCCAGTTATTATTTACACCGATCACAAGAACCTCTCCTATCTCCAGTCTGCCCAACGGCTGAATCCTCGCCAGGCCAGGTGGTCTCTGTTCTTTGCCCGATTTAATTTTGAAATTCACTTTCGGCCTGCCGATAAGAACATTAGGGCCGATGCTCTCTCTCGTTCCTCGGATGCCTCGGAAGTTGAACTCTCTCCGCAACACATCATTCCTCCTGACTGCCTGATTTCCACTTCTCCAGCCTCCATCAGGCAAACTCCTCCAGGAAAGACCTTCGTCTCTCCACGCCAACGCCTCGGAATCCTCAAATGGGGTCACTCCTCCCATCTCGCAGGTCATGCAGGCATCAAGAAATCTGTGCAACTCATCTCTCGCTTCTATTGGTGGCCGACTCTGGAGACGGATGTCGTGGACTTTGTGCGAGCCTGCACTGTCTGTGCCCGGGATAAGACTCCTCGCCAGAAGCCCGCTGGTTATCTTCATCCTCTGCCTGTCCCCGAACAGCCTTGGTCTCTGATTGGTATGGATTTTATTACAGACCTACCCCCATCCCGTGGCAACACTGTTGTTTGGGTGGTCGTTGATCGATTCTCCAAAATGGCACATTTCATCCCTCTTCCTGGTCTTCCTTCAGCGCCTCAGTTGGCTAAACAATTTTTTGTACACATTTTTCGTCTTCACGGGTTGCCCACACAGATAGTCTCGGATAGAGGCGTCCAATTCGTGTCAAAATTCTGGAGGGCTCTCTGTAAACAACTCAAGATTAAATTAAACTTTTCTTCTGCATATCATCCTCAATCCAATGGACAAGTAGAAAGAATTAACCAGGTCTTGGGTGATTATTTACGACATTTTGTTTCCTCCCGCCAGGATGATTGGGCAGATCTTCTACCATGGGCCGAATTCTCGTATAACTTTAGAGTCTCTGAATCTTCTTCCAAATCCCCATTTTTCGTGGTGTACGGCCGTCACCCTCTTCCCCCCCTCCCTACTCCCTTGCCCTCTGGTTTGCCCGCTGTAGATGAAGTGACTCGTGATCTTTCCACCATATGGAAAGAGACCCAAAATTCTCTTTTACAGGCTTCATCTCGCATGAAAAAATTTGCCGATAAGAAAAGAAGAGCTCCCCCCATTTTTGCTCCCGGAGACAAGGTATGGCTCTCCGCTAAATATGTCCGCTTTCGTGTCCCCAGTTACAAACTGGGTCCACGCTATCTTGGTCCTTTCAAAGTCTTGTGCCAAATTAATCCTGTCTCTTACAAACTTCTTCTTCCTCCTTCTCTCCGTATTCCTAATGCCTTTCATGTCTCTCTTCTCAAACCACTCATCATCAACCGTTTCTCTCCCAAGTTAGTTTCTCCCACTCCTGTCTCCGGTTCTTCTGACGTCTTCTCAGTGAAAGAGATACTGGCCTCCAAGACGGTCAGAGGAAAAAGGTTCTTTTTGGTGGATTGGGAGGGCTGTGGACCTGAAGAGAGATCCTGGGAACCTGAGGACAACATCCTAGACAAAAGTCTGCTCCTCAGGTTCTCAGGCTCTAAGAAGAGGGGGAGACCCAAGGGGGGGGGGTACTGTTACGCCGAGCGCTCCGGGTCCCCGCTCCTCCCCGGAGCGCTCGCTTCACTCTCGCTACCGCAGCGCTCCGGGCAGCTCCACTAACCCGGTGCGCTGCGATACCGTCTCCAGCCGGGATGCGATTCGCGATGCGGGTGGCGCCCGCTCGCGATGCGCATCCCGGCTCCCGTACCTGACTCGCTCTCCGTCTGTCCTGTCCCGGCGCGCGCGGCCCCGCTCCCTAGGGCGCGCGCGCGCCGGGTCTCTGCGATTTAAAGGGCCACTGCGCCGCTGATTGGCGCAGTGGTTCCAATTAGTGTGTTCACCTGTGCACTCCCTATTTATACCTCACTTCCCCTTCACTCCCTCGCCGGATCTTGTTGCCATTGTGCCAGTGAAAGCGTTTCCTTGTGTGTTCCTAGCCTGTGTTCCAGACCTCCTGCCGTTGCCCCCGACTACGATCCTTGCTGCCTGCCCCGACCTTCTGCTACGTCCGACCTTGCTTCTGTCTACTCCCTTGTACCGCGCCTATCTTCAGCAGTCAGAGAGGTTGAGCCGTTGCTAGTGGATACGACCTGGTCACTACCGCCGCAGCAAGACCATCCCGCTTTGCGGCGGGCTCTGGTGAAAACCAGTAGTGACTTAGAACCGATCCACTAGCACGGTCCACGCCAATCCCTCTCTGGCACAGAGGATCCACTACCTGCCAGCCGGCATCGTGACAATGTTTTAGCATCTTGTTGAAAAATACTATTTTTTGAGTATGTTTCCCAACAATGGTGCATCCAGCTGTTGCAAAACTACAACTCTCAGCATGCCTGGACAGTCTTTGTGGTGGTGCCCAGGTTTTTGTCAGCCCTTGCCAATAATGATTGACCATCTTTAAAAAACAAAACAGAGAAAAAACTGTTTTACTTACCTCTGCCTGTGCTCCATGGTTAAAGGGGTACTCCGGTAAAAAAAACATTTTTTTTTGTTTCTAAATCAACTGGTTCCAGAATGTTTAACAGATTTGTAAATTACTTCTATTTAAACATCTTAATCCTTCCAGTACTTATCAGCTGCTGTATGCTCCACAGAAAGTTATTTTCTTTTCTGTCTGTCCACAGTGTTCTCTGCTGACACCTCTGTCTGTCTCAGGAACTGTCAAGAGCAGGAGCAAATCCCCATAGCAAACCTATCCTGCTCTGGACAGTTCCTGACATGGACAGAGGTGTCAGCAGAGAGCACTGTGGTCAGACAGAACTTCCTCTGTAGTATACAGCAGCTGATAAGTACTGGAAGATTAAGATTTTAAAATAGATTAAGATTTTGAAATAGAAGTAATTTACATTTAACTTTCTGGCGCCAGTTGATTTAAAAAAAATAGTTTTTCACCGGAGTACCCCTTTAAAGAAACAGTGGATATCAGGTGACTGCTGCAGCCAATCTGGGGCCTCAGCAGTGATGCTTCATACTCAGGAGTATGGAGCGACACCACTGAGACTGCTGATTGGCTGCGGCAGTAACGGGACACCAGAGTGCTAACCTGGGACCACCACTGCTAAAGGCCGAAGCGTTGACTAAGACATCCAGTGTTTGTTCATTTGTTTTTTTTAAAACATGTGAGGACACTTATGACTGTGACACACAGGGGAGAGATGAGGGTACACTTATGACTGTGAAACACAGGGGGGAGATGAGAGGGACACTCATAACTGTGACACAAGAGGCAAAAAGAGAGGGACACTTATAACTGTGACACAAGAGGGAAAAAGAGAGGGACACTTATAACTATGACACACAGGTGGGAGATGAGGGGACACTAATAACTGTGACACACAGGTGGGAGATGAGGGACAATAATAACTGTGACACACAGGTGTGAGATGAGGGGACAATAATAACTATGACACACAGGTGGGAGATGAGGGGACACTAATAACTGTGACACACAGGTGGGAGATGAGGGGATGAGGGGACACTAATAACTGTGACACACAGGTGGGATATGTGGGGACAATAACTGTGACACACAGGTGGGAGATGAGGGGACAATAATAACTGTGACACACAGGTGCGAGATGAGGGGACAATAATAACTGTGACACACAGGTGGGAGATGAGGGGACACTAATAACTGTGACACACAGGTGGGATATGAGGGGACAATAACTGTGACACACAGGTGGGAGATGAGGGGACAATAATAACTGTGACACACAGGTGGGAGATGAGGGGACAATAATAACTGTGACACACAGGTGTGAGATGAGGGGAAACTAATAACTGTGACACAGGGGGAGATGAGGGGACACTAATAACTGTGACACACAGGGGGAGATGAGGGGACACTAATGACTGTAACACAAGGAGAGATGAAGGGAAATTTATGAATATGAAACAAGGGACACCAATGTCTGAGATAAGGGGCACTAATGACTGATAATAAGACGTTGCATAATGTACAATTGTGTGGCGTAATGTTACATGATGTGCGGCATCCTGGCTTCTAACATTTTTTTTGCTGGCTACTAGATTTATAACAAATTTGTCAAGCCCTGATTTATTAAATTATTGTGTCATAAATCTGGTGCACTTTAGTTATCTAACTTTATACCACCTATTAGTTGTCTTACTTTCTGCCAAAAATTGGAGCCAAAATGTCACATTCCAAGCAACACTCCCTTGCTGAGCTGCGCCCCCTTGTCAAGTGAGGTGCAAACAATCTCTAAACACATAAAAGTGTCTAAAACACATAATGGTGATGGCAAGGCATGTACATTATCTGGCGATATAATGTGCACCAGAATTTTGGCACATTTGCAATAACACATCCGCCCCATAATATGTTTCAGTACATGCATTGTTTGGTGTCTTTTTTCTTTTTCTTGTATGCAGCACTTTGCCTGGGACAAATGATGTGATTCATTGATAATTCCTCTTTAAATCAAATGGTGTATAAAATGCCACAAAAAAAAAAAAAATGTAATAAATCACAACGCAATGGGTTAAAGAGGACCACGAAAAATACCATAACTAGAGCATGCTGCATTAAAAAAAATGAAAAAACACCACAAAAGTGAAGAAAAAGAATACAAAAACATTGCTTGTGGTGCGTTCTATATTTCCCTATTGACGTTCAGCTAAAAGTATGTCTGTAAAAACAATAACACTCAAAAAAAATGATGCATTATTTCCTAATACTGCTATATATATATATATATATATATATATATATATCTACACGATACAAAGTGACTGCTATCAGTTTGCATTCGTTTTTTTATACGTCTCTCACTAACCACAAAAAAAAAAACTGATCATGATGGGACAGATAAAAACGGATTCACTTGGGGGTGAAGTCTATTGTTTTTTTTCGCACCAATAAACAAAACACTTAAAAAAAATGCTGCATTTTTTCCTAATACCGCTATATATACGATACAAAGTGACTGCTGTCAGTTTGCATTATACGTTTTTCACTGACCACAAAAAAAAAAATGATCATGATGGGACAGATAAAAACTGATTCACTTGGGGTGAAGTCTATTCTTTTTTTCGCACCAATAAACAAAACACTTTAAAAAATGCTGCATTTTTTCCTAATACCGCTATATATACGATACAAAGTGACTGCTGTCAGTTTGCATAATACGTTTCTCACTGACCACAAAAAAAAAAAAAAAAAAAAAATGATCATGATGGGACAGATAAAAACTGATTCACTTGGGGTGAAGTCTATTCTTTTTTTCGCACCAATAAACAAAACACTTTAAAAAATGCTGCATTTTTTCCTAATACCGCTATATATACGATACAAAGTGACTGCTGTCAGTTTGCATAATACGTTTCTCACTGACCACAAAAAAAAAAAAAAAAAAAAATGATCATGATGGGACAGATAAAAACTGATTCACTTGGGGGGGAAGTCTATTATTTTTTTCGCACCAATAAACAAAACACAATAGATACAGATCAGCACCAAGTGCCCTAAAAAGCGCGGTGACTACCATTCTTTTAGCCACAATCCAACAATGTTTTCGTTTTAGCCACATCCATTGATGTCTTCGCACTGTAGTACAGTGGTCTCCAAACGGTGGACCTCCAGATGTTGCAAAACTACAACTCCCAGCATGCCCGGACAGCCAACGGCTGTCCGGGCATGCTGGGAGTTGTAGTTTTGCAACATCTGGAGGTCCACCGTTTGGAGACCACTGCTGTAGAACAATAAAACCTTGCTAACAAAGGAATTTCATGATTTGGACTAGATCAGAGTATGGGTGGATGGGATGGATGCTATTCCAGCCTGTTTACATATCAGGATTATTACACTGGACATGCTTTATACTTGAAGCAAGAGTTAAACTACATTAATAGTATATATATATATATATATATATATATATATATATATATATATATATATATAATAAAGTAGAGAAAAAAGCAGTGCTTACCCCAGGCAGTTCATCTGCATCTGTAACATTGCTCCACAAAACGTTATAGTCCACTGCTGCACCCATGGAGGAAGGTGTTGAGTGTCTATGAGACACTATGGGGGTTAGATGAGGGTTAGATAGAGACCAGTCCAGTAGTGAAGAGTCCAGTAGTGAAGAGTCCAGCAGTGAAGAGTCCAGCAGTGAAGAGTCCAGCAGTGAAGAGTCCAGCAGTGAAGAGTCCAGCAGTGAAGAGTCCAGTAGTGAAGAGTCCAGTAGTGAAGAGTCCAGCAGTGAAGAGTCCAGTAGTGAAGAGTCCAGCAGTGAAGAGTCCAGTAGTGAAGAGTCCAGTAGTGAAGAGTCCAGCAGTGAGTGTCCCTTAGCCCATCCTGAGGAGCAGACAGCACAGTGCAGGGATCGCATGCTGCAGCTGGTTATAAGTCTTGTGGGCGGGGCCAGTGGCAGCAGACAGTGACAGTGACAGTGACAGTGCTCCTGCTGCTCAGACATCACTCTCTTTTCTTTCTTTCACTTGAATTTTATTGAAAATGTTACAAATATATATCGTTACACACCACTCTCTTTTACAGTCTCTATGTTAACACTTAGCATCCCAGATGAATAAGACCCCTAATTCCCATTATCCATAACCATGAGTATTAAGTGCATGCACAGTCTCTTTATGTGAGTATATGGCTTATTTGTTGGATATGTGCAGCATCCCTATAGATTTCATGTATCCATCACGGCATTCACTAGCCCAGCTTCTAAATGAACAGGACCATGAAGACTTTGGCCCAGATTTATCAAACTGTGTGAGAGAAAAAATGGAGGGATTTTCCCACAGCAACCAATCACAGCTCAGCTTTCACTTTACCAGAGCTCGTTAGCTGAGCTGTGATTGGTCGCTGTAGGAAAATCCCACCATTTTTTCTCTCACACAGTTTGATAAATCTGAGTCTTTGTGCTGTATAAGGCTAAGTTTCTACTTGTTTTTTTTCTTTTGGGAAAAAAGCCAATTCTGCTGCATGGCGTTTTTTTGGCCAAAAAACGCTTCGGCCAGATGTTAGCTGTAAATCAATGAGAAATCGCAAAATTCTTATTCCACTTGGCGTTTTTCACTTTGGTGTTTTTTTTTTTTATCCTTTTGGCGCTTTTTCACTCTTTTTTCAGCTCCTTGGCTGTTTTCCAAAATCGCAGCATGTTGAGCCACAGCATGAGCCGCAGCATGTTTTTGTTTAGGGGGGGGGGTGACCCAATAGTGTGGTCGACAACATTTTTGCATGAAGCTAAATCAAACAGACTGTAACAGAAACAGTGAGGGAAACATAAAGTGGTGTGAATGCGCCCTTTAAATTTACGGTTGTACCAAACACATACTGTACGTGTGTGGTATACCACAGATGTTTGTACCAAAACAAGACTGAGGCTGCATTCACATCTCCTTTTAGCAATACGGTTCCCGTATCCGGTTTCAGTGAAAAAAACGTATGGAACCGTATTGCAAACCGTATGTATAGACATTTCATAGAAAACCGTATGTCAACCGTAGCATCCGGTTGTGTACGTTTTGCATCACTTACAGTTTTATCCGTTTTTTTCTTAGTCTACTACAGTTTTATGCCCGGGTGAAAAACTGGATACAACCCATATACAGTGGTCCCTCAACATACGATGGTAATCCGTTCCAGACGGGCCATCGTTTGTTGAAACCATCGTATGTTAAGGGATCCGTGCAATGTAAAGTATAGGACAGTGGTCTACAACCTGCGGACCTCCAGATGTTGCAAAACTACAACACCCAGCATGCCCGTACAGCCAACGGCTGTCCGGGCATGCTGGGTGTTGTAGTTTTGCAACATCTGGCGGTCCGCAGGTTGTAGACCACTGTTAGACGAAGTTGCCCCCACCTGTCCCCGCCGCTCCGGACCGTCACCGCTGCCGTGGTTGTCGCCGTCCATCGCTGTCGCCGCGTCCCTGGGGTGTCCGCGACGCTCCGGCAAGGCCTCTGCTTCCCCAGCATCCGCGCTCTCCGTCACCGCCATCACGTCGCTACGCACGCCGCTCCTATTAAATGATGGGATGGCGTGCGCAGCGACGTGATGACGACGATGGAGAGCGCCAACGATGAAGAGGATCCCGAAGAGGACGCGCCGGAGCCCCGAGGACAGGTAAGTGACCTCACCTAAGCTCACAGGGCCCCATAAACGGCTATCCGGCGGCAGCTGAAGCAGTCAGCTCTGCCGGATAGCAGTTTATGCGATGGCCCCGACATAGAAATGCATCGTATGTTGATGCTGCCTTCAACATGCGATTGCCTCTGAGAGGCCATCGCATGTTGAAATTATCGTATGTCGGGGTCATCGTAGGTTGAGGGGTCACTGTACGTTTTTCTTTTTTTTTTTTAAATGGTGGTCTATGGGAACTGTACTGAACTGTATGTGCGTACGGTTCCATCCGGTTTGCACAATACGGTTTTGCAGTTTGCACATGCGCAGTGCACGCCGAAAGTTCTTCTCACAAATAGAACAAGAAGAACTTTATTTAATTAAGGACAAACATAAAACCGTATCTGTGTTTTCAGCTTTTTTTTTTCAAAAACATATTAAACCGTATGCAACCGGACATCAGTTTTCAATCTGTATACGCTTTAAAACCGTATAGAGGTATATACGGATGTACACGGTTGTATACAGTTCAGTCCGGTTTTGCGACATACGTTTTTTACAAAAAAAACTGATACGGGAACCGTATTGCAAAAACGAGATGTGAATGCCGCCTGATATTTGGCTCAAAGTTGCATATGTTTTTTTATCATATACGGTTTTATTGGCATACGCTTGTATGCGTTTTTATATGTAAAACCAGCCAAAAGAAAAAGTACTGTATATAAACATAAACTCACCATAGACCTATACCACCCAATACGTCACTGAGGCGGATTTTACATCATGTTCAAGACATACGGCAGACGTTATCCCTGCCGAACTTGCGCCATACCCCATTCCTTTCAATGAGCCTGATAGAGTCAGCTAGTGACTCTCTGGTGGGGTCATTTTTGTACTGTATCCCATTAAACCGCAGCAGACCATGGTTTTCAGTCACAAGCTGACTCCGCTCAGCTCACTGAAATAATGGAGTATGGCATGGCTTCCGTTATCCCCAAACGCATGATGTGAATGCAGCCTTATATACTTCTTACTACTTTAACCACAAAAAGATTGTAGCAATATTGTAGCCAATTGTATAGGAGAAAAAACATAGGAAAAAGTGCCACATCTTTGACTATGTTGGCATAATGAAAGTCTATACAGTACAGTAGTACCTCAAGTTACAATATTAATTGGTTCCAGGACGACCATTGTATGTTGAAACCATTGTATGTTGAGACCAGAACTCTATGGAAACCTGGTAATTGGTTCTGAAGCCACCAAAATGTCATCCAAAAATAGGAAAAAGTGAGAATTAAAGAAAAATAAGTAGATAACTAATGCAGATAAAGAAAAACCTTACATATAAAAGTAATAAAGATCTGCTGGGAGCTGTAATCACTGTCTATGTCAGTGTTTTCCAACAAGGGTGCCTCCAGATGTTGCAAAACTACAACTCCCAGCATGCCTGGACAGCCTTCGGCTGTCCGGGCATGCTGGGAGTTATAGTTTTGCAACACCTGGAGGCACCCTCTTTGAGAAACACTGGTCTATGTAGAGGAAAGAAGCTTCTGGGTCCTGTAAAGAACATGCAATTTCCTAAAAAAAGGAAAATGGAGCCGCCCTCACCTGGTGTCGAAAGGAGCAGCTAACCCTGGTACAGGTACAGAGAACAGAACATGTAATACCTCCCTGTACTGTAGGGGGCGCTACCAGACACCAGTCAGTGCATACACTTCAGTAATACAGGGGTTTTACCAGTGAAATACCCATTCTGATTGGTGGGTTCTTCCAGCCATTGACACGTTTCGCAGATTCCATAGCATTGTATGTTGAGTCTGGTTTCAAGTTACAATGGTCCAGAAAAGACCATTGTATGTTGAAACTATTGTATGTTGAGGCCATTGTAGGTTGAGGGATCACTGTAGATTTGAAAGCCATTTAAATGTATCTCTCGGATATGCTGCCATGCTATAGATGTGAAACACACACACCTTACACAGCAAAAGCTCCACTAATACAGAAACCCAGCACTGCGCTCCAATATGTATCCCAGGAGGATAGCAATATTCCCAGCATTGGATTCCTAGGTAAGTAGTTATATCGATGTGGCCACAGTGAAGGAGAGGACACACAGGACCATTCTCTTTTAGCCAGATTGGATAGCCTTGGTTCTGGAGGTCTCTGCCATTACATGGTTGGCCATTGATGTACGCCATGAAATACTACTAGCAATAGTGTAAAAAAAACATGTAATTGCCTACAGCTTTTCCACCCGGGTTCTCAACAGGGATGAATAACAAAGGTTGACAAACGAAAAAAGGTTGTTATGATAGGACGACGACTCTGGGGTTCACTCCCACAATGCAGCTGGTTCATGAAGACAAAACCATGTCTACATGTGGTGGCCAATGGCTATGGCTGTATGATTATGCTGGCACCATGTGTCCACTGGATGCCACATGTTGGCATAGGTTCATCTATTTGCAGCAGCCACAATGTGGGAGCGCACCCAGGAGGAAGTTTTTTTTCTTTCTAACACAATTGAATAAATAAATCCCATAATTTAGTTCAAGAAGTTAAGATTAGTGCAAGGGAAAAGTGGAGTCATCCAAAGAAGCCATCAGATTCCAGCTCTAATTTCTCATGCAGTTGGAAAATAGTAGCAGAAGTCTATTTTTTAATAAGCCCACCTCCCATTCCCTGCCGCATCCTTCGAAGGAGGGTGCTGAGTAGAGATGAGCGAACTTACAGTAAATTCGATTCGTCACGAACTTCTCGGCTCGGCAGTTGATGACTTTTCCTGCGTAAATTAGTTCAGTCTTCAGGTGCTCCCGTGGGCTGGAAAAGGTGGATACAGTCCTAGGAAAGAGTCTCCTAGGACTGTATCCACCTTTTCCAGCCCACCGGAGCACCACAAAGCTGAACTAATTTATGCAGGAAGAGTCATCAACTGCCGAGAAGTTCGTGACGAATCGAATTTACTGTAAGTTCGCTCATCTCTAGTGTTGAGCTCTTATCTGCTTCTACATTCTCCTATGATTTAGCTGCTTTACCTCTCGAGTGCACTTCCAAAGTGTTATTAAAATACCTTCTCTGGAGCACTTCCACATGCCAGCATCGAAGGCTTCATACAAATTATTATGTAACTGCAAAGATCACTAACGTGAAGATACATATAGGGCGAACACTACTGCAAATTTACTATACAGATGGGATTTGACAAAGACTGTCAAAATGTGTGCAGGACAAATGGAAGACCTGCTGACAGTTGGATTGGATTAGTTGGGTGAGTAATAGGATAACTAAGGACTGACAAACCAAATCTGACAACATATGGTGAATGATCAGCCTATTCAGCTAAGCCATGAGGTGTGAGGGGACAATGGACAAGAAGAGCTTCATGTCCAGTGAAGGACAATGAAAGCCAAGTTTTCATCAAAGTGTGATGGTTGTGTTAAGAGGGTCAGTCATCTCTCCTTGACCTGGCAAATACCTGCATTGACCATGCTAGAACAATTCTGAAGCATCTTTTTTGAGAACTCTTCGTTGTGCTGTTCCTCTGTTACAATCCCTCCTCCAAACTCTAAGAATAAATTGACAACTAGGGGTCATTGTCCTCCAAACTGTGGACCTCCGGATGTTGTAAAACAGTTGTAGTTTAGCAACATCCAGAGGTCCACTGTTTGATGACCAGTAAACTAGGGGGTGCCCAAGGAGTTACACACTCAAACTGCACCTTCAGGGGCTACAAAAGAGAATTTTGCTACATTTTATTGACATAAGTTTGAGAACTAATACAGATATAGCCCCTGATTTATCCCATAGGCTTGCATTGAGGGGGCGGAGCGTGACGTCACACGGGGGCGGAGCCGTGACGTCACAATGCTCCATCCCCGTGATTGACAGTAATCAGACCAGGAGCGAACACGCTCCGGGGACTGATTCATAAGGGGGTGCGGCGTGCAAGATCACGGGGATCCCCAGCGGCGGGACCACCGCGATCAGGCATCTTATCCCCTATCCTTTGGATAGGGCATAAGATGCGCCAGAGTACCCCTTTAAGGACCAGGACATTTTTTTTTTGCATTTTCCTCCTCTCATATGAGGGCTTGTTTTTTGCATCAACAATTTTACTTTGTAATGACATCACTTATTTTACCATAAAATGTACGGCGCAACCAAAAAAAAAACATAAAAACGATTTAGTTGATAAATCAACTAGGTACCAGTCCTCAAGGTATATGTAAAAGAAAGTTAGTGGAATGTAAAGAATAAGAATAGATGGAGATCCAGATATTAATTGAAAAAATATAATATATTTATTAAAGGTGATGTTATTCGCTGGTATCGAGTGTCCCTGCAGGGCCCTTGCATGGGACAAAAGGCGCAGCGTAGAATAATAAAAATGTATAAAATCAATGAATTAATAATTCAATAGAGAGAATAAAATAAAATAGAATAAAACTTGCATCTATAGTTCATCCAATGTTGGCATCAATAATAATCAGTTAACAGTGTGCTTAACTGCTCAGTCTCTTATAAGCACGATGTGATGCCGATAGCCAAATACACTGTCAAATAACGGCTTGTTGTAACAGTTGCAGTGTCCAATCTCAATGAATTAGCCGATGGTAGTGCAGTGTAACAAACTGTCTCACAGATGTGAAGGATAACGAAAGTCCGGTGCACAGCACCACTCACCACCCTTGCGACCGCTGGTGTTGCTGGTATCGGCAGAGGAGCTGTTTCGGTAATGTGGCACGGAGGTGTCAGGCCTCCGGCAGTGAAGGTCTGTATCTCATGTGTCCGGCAGCGTTATAGGTAGCGCTGGAGTTGTCCTCTCCGCAAGGTCCGCGGCTGGCACGGATGGCACCGGCCTCGTAGGTAAGCCGAAGGTCCTTGGCTGGTGGAATAAAGCGGTGCGTTCAAGGTAGCGGTGGGAGTGCGTGCAGCGCGCCCCGTGTAGTTGAGCGCTTGCACGCGCGCAGAGTGGCAGTGAAGCCGCAGTGGTCCCAATACTGGGGGCTTCCAGCAGTTTCAAATGGAGTTCGGTATAGAGCTGGGATATGGAGATGATTATAGATGGATGCAAGTAGAATACACAATTCTAGATGCATTTCAAGGCCTCAGACCTTTTCTTCAGTAGAGGTATAGGTGTATGGTTTGTGCGGGAAGAGTTTTTTATAGTGTGAACTGTGATAAGTGGAAAACCAGAAAGTCTGGAAATTCCAGGTTGTAGGTAAATTCAGGAACATGTCATTGTGTCTTCCCTGTCCTGCTGCCCTGCAGGGACACTAGATACCAGCGAATAACATCACCTTTAATAAATATATTATATTTTTTCAATTAATATCTGGATCTCCATCTATTCTTATTCTTTATATTCCACTAACTTTCTTTTACATATACCTTGAGGACTGGTACCTAGTTGATTTATCAACTAAATCGTTTTTCTGTACTATTTAGACCTTTGGGTGAAGGTAACACCAGTTAACCTCAGGTATATTCACCCACTGAGTGAGCTACACCTTCTTTTATCCAAAAAAAAACATCATTTATGTGGGAAAATTGAAAAGAAAACCGCAATTTAGCTAATTTTGGAAGGTTTTGTTTTCAGGCTGTACACTTTCTGGTAAAAATGACATGTTTTCTTTATTCTGTGGGTCAATATGATTAAAATGATACCCATGTTATATGCTTTTCTATAATTGTACTGTTTTAAAGAAAATCTCAAACTATTTTAACAAAAATAGTATGTTTGAAATTGTCCTATTTTAACCACCTATAACTTTCTAATTCTTCCATATACGAGGCAGTATGAGGGCTCATTTTTTTGTGCCGTGATCTGTAGGTTTTTTTTTGGTACCACTTTTGCTTATATTTTACTTTTTATAAATTTTTTTTATAAATTTTTTTGGGAATAACGTGACAAAAAAAAAGCAGCAATTTTGGACTTTTTTTTTTACGTTCACACCGTTCACCGTACAGGATAATTAACAATATATTTTGATAATTCAGACTTTTACGCATGCGGCGATACCAAATATGTTTACTAAAACATTTTTACGCTTTTTTAGGGGTAAAAGGGGAAAAACGGATGATTTACATTTTCATTGGGGGAGGGGATTTTTAACTTTTTTTTTTTTTTACACTTTAATAGTCACTTGATTGCTAATACTGTTCAGTGCTATGCATAGGGCATCAGCTGATCAGTGTTATCGGCTATCTTCTGCTCTGGTCTGCTCGATCGCAGAAGACCCCTGGAGACGGATGAAGGCAGGTGAAGGGACCTCCGTCCGCCATTATGGATGCTATTTAAAGTACCGCACTGCCGCAGATGCCATGATCTGTATTGATCACAGCATCTGAGGGGTTAACGGCAGATATCCGCACGATCGCGGATGTCCGCCATTACCGGTGGGTCCCTGGCTGCTGATAGCAGCCGGGACCTGCCGCGCATAACGCAAGCACCGGTGCTTGAGGTCATGGTGGAGCGTAAATGTATGTCATGGTGCTTTAAGTACCATCGCACCATGACGTACATTTACGTCCATTGTCGTTAAGGGGTTAAATCAACTGGTGCCAGAAAGATAAACAGATTTATAAATAACTTCTATTTCAAAATCGTAATCCTTCCAGTACTTATCAGCTGTTGTATGCTACAGAGGAAGTTCTTTTCTTTTTTAATTTCCTTTCTGTCTGACCACAGTGCTCTCTGCTGACACCTTTGGTCAGACAGAAAATAGATTCAAAAAGAAAAGAACCTCCTCTGGAGCATACAGCAGCTGATAAGTACTGGAAGGATTAAGATTTTTAAATAGAAGTAATTTACAAATCTATATATATGGTGACACTGGTGCTCCGTGGAAATGATCTGCATATCCTGACGCCTGGTATATTGTGGGTCCCTGATACCCAACAGAATGTGAATAAAAATAAAATAAAATAAATACTGGCACAGATAACATAGGACTTACTGTTTTTATTGTTTTAAAAGGGTGGAAGAATTGGTAAAGTGCATATGCAAATATTGGCCAATAAAAGTGTCTTTAGTTCTGCCAGAAGAACTAAAGACACTTTTATTGGCCGATATTGACTTATACACTTTACCGATTCTTCCACCCTTTTAAAATAATTTACAAATCTATTTAACTTTCTGGCACCAGTTGATTTAAAAAAAAAAAAATTCTATCGGAATACCCCTTTAATATTTTTCCTGACCATTTTTTCTGACCGGCCCATCAATACAAGAAAAAATATTCTGCCAGGAAATGTTCTACTGGCTATAGGATCCCTGGAGGTTCTTATAGTTGGCCTACACTAAAGCTGTATCCACACACACTTATAATCTTTTTGAGCAGGGTTCTCTTACATGATGGGCTTCAGCTATTTTTCCCAACTACAGTATTTCTTTATGGGTTCCATATATTGGACTGTTTTTGTGGTACCTGTTTGAAGATCTGTGAAATTATATTCAGCATGCAGAATTCCACACATATCAGTATAATAGACCAGGGGTCCTCAACCAGGGGTACGCAAAAGGTTATGTGGGGGTACGGATTTTCGCTGACAAATACCGACCATGCATTGGCCAGAGCTCAGTTTCCACGGCAGCACACTATAATGTTGGAGCTACGGCTGCGGCCACTTTACGTGAGCTGCAATGGCTGTCAGGCCTGACGTTGCACGGAGGTGCCAGAACATTGCAGAAGGATGTTACCCGTCAGTTCGGCCCTCCGAATTCCGTTGAACGGGATAGACACAGGCCTGGTAAGCATGCTAAACTTAGTGTAACACCGCAGTATTGGAGGGCATTATTGTATATATCTCATATATTGGCCCAGGTTGATCGAAGGGGGAAATAATGGCACGAGGGGATTAAGATGGAAAGGGGGGGGGGTAATCATTATTCCCCCCTCCCCCCCCATCTTATTCCCCTTGTGTCATTATTCCCCCCTCCCTCCGATTCCCTTTTGCCATTATCCATTATCAGATTATGGTAAAAGGGGATAAGAGGGAGGAGTGAATAATGGCACAAAGGGATTTAGAATTGCATTGGTATCGCATTAGAAAGGTAAACACACACCATTATGAAATTAAGTACTTTCATCATTTCTTTTGTCCACAGGTACCCCTCGCTCATAAATCCTGTACAAGGGGTACCCCTTTCACCCTTTGAGGGTACAGTTGTGATAAAGGTTGAGAAGCACTGATGTAGACAAATATTTCTTTGACCTGTTTATTCAGACTTGACCATGATATTAATACCTTTCTCATTCTATTGGGTTCTACATCTAGGGATTAATTAAGTCTATTACCTTGCCAACCATTAGACCACCTTTTATGTATGGTGGTCCATGTCCAGTGGCTTCAGTGTATCAGTGATAACCATCAATAACGTTCTCTCTTATTGCCTTGTAATTTCCAATTCTTTTCACATAATAACTTTACACCACTCCTTTATGCTGGTATTTGTTCAGCTAGTACTAAGACGTAGCAGCCAGCCTGAACATGCACACTTGCAATGATACTCCAACAGGTTGATTTCATCCTACCCCACCCTACCATGCAGTTCATCTAAGGCTAGCTCCACACTGAATTCTTCTGTGCTTTCTAGATCTCCAAACATACATATTCCCGATGTAGACTGCATGAGTAGATTACATTTGGTCCATCACACTCAATGGTCTCGCCACGAGTATGCCGTGATATACATTGGCCATACCTTTTTTCTGGTGTACCAATGTTCCAAAATACTGGATTCAATTATAACTGAAACTTTAAAAACGAAAGAAAGGGCTACAGAAAGCAAATGACCTTATCTGGCTTTAGATGTTTAGATCTGGATTTGCATATAAGGAAGCAATATCAGGCAGCTGAAAAATTATTCTTGCCTAAATATTTGTCCTGCTGTATAAAATGCTTTCACAGAAGAAGGAAATGTTATTTCATATAATTATTTATCTTGGACTTTTTCATTTGTTATCTATTGTGTTTTACTGTATACTGACATGAAGGGAAAAGTCCACATTGCTAGACCTGAGTTCATCTCAACCGGGAGGCAGCTACGGGGATTGAATGTGTTGCTGTCTAATGGTGTAATTCAGAGCCAAGAAGACAAGTAGTTTTTTGTACAGGTGAGGAGTTACAGCTTTAAAGGGGTTGTGCGCTGCCCTACAGCTCGGAGCTTCGCTCACAGTGTCCGGAAGTTCCTTACTCCGAACGCTGTGTGCGGGCTTCCGTGTTCGCCGCCGCCGGGCGTGATGTCACGCCCGGCCACTTCGTGACGTCACGCCCGCCCCCTCTACCAAAGTCTATGGGAAGGGGGCGTGACAGCGGTCGCGCCCCCTTCCCATAGACTTTTGTTGAGGGGGCGGACGAGACGTCACAAGGGGGCGGGCGAGATGTCACGAAGGGGCCGGGCGTGACGTCACGCCCGATGGCCGCGAACACGGAAGCCCGCACACAGCGTTCGGAGTAATGAACTTCCGGACTCTGTGAGCGGAGCTCCGAACTGCAGGGCAGCGCACAACCCCTTTAAGACCAGTGTCCTAAATACTAAGGCTTCATCCATAACACTGTATGGACAGACAGGGCAATATACACTCACTGGTCACTTTATTAGGCACACTAGTTAAATTGCTTGTTAACAAAAAACTAATCAGTCAATCACATGGCAGCAACTCAATGGTGGAGATTTATCAAAACCTGTCCAGAGGAAAAGTTGCTGAGTTGCCCATAGCAACCAATCAGATCGCTTCTTTCCTTTTTCAGAGGCCTTTTAAACAATGAGAGAAGCGATCTGATTGGTTGCTATGGGCAACTCAGCAACTTTTCCTCTGGACAGGTTTTGATAAATCTCCCCCAGTGTATTTAGTTGTGTAGATGTGGTTAAGACAACTTGCTTGTTGTTAGTGCCAGACAGGCTGGTCTGAGTATTTTAGAATCTGCTGATCTACTGGGATTTTCACCAACAATCATCTCTATGGTTTACAGAGAACAGTCTGAAAAAAAATAAGATATCCAATGAGAGGCAGTTGTATAGCCGAAAATGCCTTGTTGATGTCAGAGGTAAGAGGAGAATGGGCAGACTGGTTTAAGATGACAGAAAGCGAACATTAACTAAAATAACCACTTGTTACAACCCAGGTAAGCAAAATACCATCTCTGACCACAAAATATGTTCAACCTTAAAGCAGATGGGCTACAGCATCAGAAGGCCACACCAGGTGCCACTCCTGTCAGCTAAGAACAGGAAACTGAGGCTACGAACAGGAAGGCTGGAAGAACATTGCCTGATCTAATGAGTCCTGATTCAAGCTATGACATTTAGATGACAGGATCAACATTTGGCACCATCAATTTGAAAGCATGGATCCCTCCGGCCATGTATCATGGCACACTTTGCAAGATAATGCAGCATGTCACAAAGCTCACATCATCTTAAGCTGTTGTCTTGAATATGACCATGTGATCACTGTAACATCTGCCCTCAGGCCAGACACGCTGGCCATGAGCGTTCTCTTGTCATATCACCGCTGCCGGCGGGGCTGGGAAAGTTAAACAGATTTAAAAATTACTTCGATAAAAAAAATCTTAAAGGGGTACTCCGCTGCCCTGTGTCGGAAGCTCCGCTCCCCAGCATCCGGAAGTTTATTGTTCCGGACGCTGTGTGCGGGCTTTCGTGTTCAGGGCTGCCCCTCGTGACATCACGCCCGCCCCCTCAACGAAAGTCTATGGAAAGGGGGCGTGAAGGCCATCGCGCCCCCCTCGCATAGACGTTTGCTGAGGGGGCGGGCGTGACATCACGAAGGGGGTGGGTGTGATGTCACGAGGGGCGGCCCTGAACACGGAAGCCCGCACACAGCGTTCGGAACAATAAACTTCCGGATGCTGGGGAGCGGAGCTTCCGACACATGGCAGCGGAGTACCCCTTTAATCCATTCAGTGCTTATGAGCTGCTGAAGTTGAGTTGTTCTTTTCTGTCTAAGTGCTCTCTGATGACACCTGTCTCGAGAACTGTCCAGAGTAGAAGCAAATCCCCATAGCAAACCTCTTCTACTCTGTGCAGTTCCCGAGACAAGCAGAGATGTCAGCAGAGAGCACTGTTGCCAGACAGAAAACAACAACTCAACTTCAGCAGCTGATAATTATTGAAAGGATTAAGATTTTTTAATAGAAGTCATTTACAAATCTTTTTAACTTTCTGGAGCCAGTTGATATTAAAAAAAAAGTTTTTTCCTGGAATACCCCTTTAAGTGTCTACACCCGCACCCTGTCTTTAAGTATCTATTCCTCCATTTGTTCCCGGCCGGATCTTTGTTGCCTTGTACCGTAGTGAAAGCTTACTGTGTTCCTGATATCTGTGTTCCTGATCCTTGTTCCGTTACCTGACCCTGCACCTGTGCCACCTGCCCTGACCTACTGCAACCATGACCATGTTTTGCCAGTTTCCTTTTGTGCCACGCCACATCCCAGCAACCTGTGTGGACGAGTCGTGCCAAGGGTAGCGACCTGGGTGCCGCCTGCCGCAGCAAGACCATCCCTCTTTGTGGAGGGCTCTGGTAAAAAACAGTGGCACCTTAGACTCCGCTCCCTGGCACGGCTCACGTCATTATCCACACAGGCCCAAAGGATCCACCTCCTGCCATGACCCGTTACAATCACTGTACTCCAATGGCCTCCATAGTCACTTGATCTCAATCCAATTGGGCACCTTTGGGATGTGATGGAACAGGAGATTCACATGATGAATGTACAGCAACTGCATTATGCCATCATGTCCATATCGACCAAAATCAGGGAATGTTTCCAGCACCTTGTAGAACATATGCTACAAACAATTAAGGCAGTTCTGAAGGCAAAAGGGGGTCCAACCCAGTACTACCAAGGTGTACCTAATAAAGTGGCCAGTGATTCCTTTCTATACACAAATAGAAAGAGGCCTGCCAATCTAACCCAGCAGGGCAGAGACAAGCTGGTTGTGAGCCACTTGTCCTCGGCTCATTTTTACAACCATAAGTACATAAAATGCTGCAGTGTTTCAAAGCTCATTGTAATGAATGCCCTGTCCCTGCTCCATATTGCCTATGGTTCGGACAGCATTCAGCACACAACAGGATCCCTTTAACCTTTTTTTTTATTATTATTATTCATAAATATATTTACATTGTAAATCTACGTGTTGAGATAGAGGTATACATTTTGTTTATATTTTCTTAAATATACATTAAATAATAATAATATAAACCAGCTATGCCACTAGAAGGACACCTGCCCTACATCACAGGGTTTCCAAAGTTATACTAAGCTCTTGAGATTAAGCAATTGTCTAAAACTGGAATTTCACTGTGTACATATGTTAGTCATAAACCTGGGCCCTACCTACAAAGATTTTATGAAAGTTTCTCAAGTTCACTAGTTGCTGTGTAATAAATCTCACACTATCTTATTGGTTATAATACACTTTACAGTAGAAGTCCTAATGTATACACACGGTTGGTAAGTTATTGGCTACACTACAGATCAAACTTCGTCATTGCAAAGTTTCCCTCCATCATACGATCACTTTATTATATGTTTATTACTCCAATGTGGCATAAAAATACACAGCGATTAAGGAAGGTTTTTTATTACTTCAAATGAGAAACCACACTATGGCTGAAAACAGACAACATTTTTGTATAAAAAAAAACATAACAAAACAGAAATAAACAGCAACGCCATACTCACAGCTTGCCATTTTTGGGGCCAACAACTCTGTGGCAAGATGTTAGCTGAGAGTCAATATGAAAATATTAAATAGGTAAGTTTTTATTTGCCTTTTTTTTCAATTTTTTCTGTAATTTTTAGGATCAGTAGTTGTTTTTCAGCATGTTCTTGGTATGTCTTTTTTAAAGTACCGGTAGTTGTGTATTTCCCTCCATAGACTTCTATAGGTGCAACAAATATCAGGGGAAAAAAACTGCCATGCGTGCATGTGTGGTAGACCACCCCTGTACCATTGTTGCCCTGTCAGGTGGACTCTATTTCAGTGACCCCTGGGCCTCCCTTTCTTCTATGTTCTATAAATAGCACTTAGTGCCTATGTTATTGTTTTGTGCCTTTAAATAATGTTGTCATGTGTTGTAACCAAGGAAGGTTCCAGTGACCATGTGATTTATAGGGTGACCTATGGGACCCCTCCATAGTCTCCCCCATATAAACCCTGGGAGGAGCTAGTTCAGTCTCTTCTCTCTTGAGTGCTGAGTACAGTGAAGTGAAGTCCAGAGAGAGAGTGTCTAGTGTCCTGAGGAGTCCTAAAGCCTACCACACAGCCACGCATCCACAAGTCCACTACCCCAAAGGTGAACGTCAAAACCTGGTATGCTAGGGGTGAAGTCTGTCTAGTCAGTCTCAGTCAAGCCAGTCAAGATTAATTTGTGTTATGTCAGCGTGGTCCTGCATCAAATAATCCAAGTCTACTACAAGTCCCAGCAAGCCCTAAGGTATCTGAAGTCACTGGTCACCTCTGTTGGCCTACCTAAGCTGTTAAAACTGTTACACCTGTCTACCACAGTAAAGCTGCCGATGTTCAGAAGCTTGGCATCGGAGTCATTATTTGCTCCGTGCCTAGCCCAGGATCAGGATCTAGTGGTATACCTTCTGGTGGTGAAGAGGTTAATGCCTTCTGCCCCTAGAGCAATAACGTCTGCCCTCATCACACCCTCACCACAACTTTTGGCGTCCTACGAACAGGATACGGGTATGCACTTTATGCAGAAATTACCCCCCCCCCCCCCCCAGGTCTGAACTGTGTCCAGTATTACAGAGTAAAACGCACGAGTGTGTGACAAAAATTGCGCAAGAAAGTGTACAGACTTTGTCAGTCAAAAGTGTTTATTCCAAGGCACTTGTGAAATAGAGGGAGAGGTGAAGAAAAGTCTTCTATCTGCCATTGTGAACTGTACAAGAATTGTGCCGACCATGTGTGTAAAATTCTGTCTGAAGTTATGCTATGTAACAAAGTACTGGCTGTACCTGAAAGGGTTAAAGATGTGCCAGAGAAGCATGTGAAAATGTCCCTCGCTGGTCAGCGCCCCGCCCCTGGGCGTGGAAACCATGTTGCTGTATCGAATCCCAAATGGAACTGTAAAGATCCGCCTCTTGGTGCTGGGGGAGTGGAAGTCAGTGATGCACCGCTGAAGCACTTCCGTCCGGCAGCCATTTTCCCGATGTCCTGTATAAAAGAAACAGTGCCGCTGGACCTCTTCAGTTTGCTGGAAGTCTGTGGAGTGAGCAACATGGCGGAGCAAGCAAGCATGAGGTCAGAGAGTCCCAAGATGGCTTAGGAGGCCCAAAAAGTTGCAGCAACCGCAGTGCAGATGTTTCAGAAGTTGGCGGATCGTCTGCAAAGGATCTCCATTGGGGATGAAGAAGGCTATCTCAAAGTCCCGCTGCCCGAGGAGGACGGAGAGTGGTCAGCGACTCCAGCGTGTGGAACACGAGCATCTTCTAGAGGAGCATTGCCAATGAGGCTGTCCCCTCACCACCGGACCTGGGGATCCTGGGCAGAGCTCCACACTGAAGAATCACTTTTATACCCCTCCATCCACTCCTAGCCCAGAGTCTACACCCCAGGTCAAGAAGGCTGCAGCAGGCCTCTGGTCACCACCGCTGCCCCAGTGGTTATTTGGCGATGAGCCTACTCTAATCCAGTTCATGAGAGAGCACCTTTTACCCCTTCCAGGGAAGCCCCATGCCCCAGTTCCGACAGCCCGGTCTGAGAGGGCTAAACGATAGGCCCCGGTGGCATAATAGTGGAGGAGATGAAGGCACAAAGGAGAAAGGAGTATGGTCCTAAACCACTACCGTATGAAGTGTGCCAAGCGCAACAGCAGGACATAAAAACCCTTGAGGCCCTGTATATTAGGATGCTAAACCACCCCCGAGAGGGAGAGCCACCCCTGGAAAGGCACCGAGCTGCAGTCATAAAGTTTGATAAGGTCCAAGGGTTTGGTACCCTCATGGACTGTCGTCATGGTGGGACCATCCCGAGCAGTTAAAAGAGACTATCTCGCCACACATTTGCATTCTCTGGAGAGCGGGGAGATTGTGGAGTATACTCCAGTTCAAAGCGTGAGAGGAGAGTGGGCGGCAGCGGTGACCTGCTGATTCCCTTCTCATACTTTCCGTCGGACAACTGGGATGCAGATACCTTCGGTTTACTGTCTCCTAAACTCCAAGAGCCGTGTCCAGATGAAGAGGAAGAAAGATGTGCCCAGGACTACTCATGTTGCTGAGGAGGTTTGGCCGGCCCAACAGGCACCGACACTTTGTACCCCAGTGGCGCAAGCTGCTGCTGTCCAAATGGTGGTTAACATTAGTCCCATAATAACAGAGTCTACCCTGTCTAGAGTGAATTGGAACACCCGAGTTAGTCCTTTAGAGGGGGCACAGTCCCATGGAACCATACAACATTTTTCATGAATCGTCTTTTGTAACGTAACTTTAAGAATCCAACATGGGGGAGATTTATCAAAACCTGTGTAGAGGAAGAGTTGCCCGTAGCAACCAATCAGATTCTTTCTTTCATTTTTAAAAAGGTCTCTGAAAAATGAAAGGAGCAATCTGCCAGGGGCAACTGCACCACTCTTCCTATACACAGGTTTTGCTAAATATCCCCCATATTTAATTTTTTGCACAGATCGCCAATATCAAGGTATGCTGTAGAGTATCTATACTATATATAGAGCTCAACAAGAGTGGAGCCACAGGGACTCCTTATGCGGACATACGATATACAGAGAAGGCACAACAGTTTCCTTCCCAACACATCAGCTGCTTTGTTTCTCTTTGTTACATTCATGAGCAAAATGTGATCAGAACAGTTGTAAAGAAATCCAAGCAACTTGTATTTATTTTAACATAAAACCCAGTCAGCCTACATTCACACTACGAAATTTCCCAGTATTCCTGGTATACCAGCCTTTTGCCACGATAATTCAAATTCCGGGCTTTGACAAAAGAATGAACACGTCTTGGTGCCTTTATTACTAATAATACTAGTATACAAGGAGAAAATATTACCCCCATACAGTGATCATATAGTGATAGATATCAGCTCTACACAGGCTCTGCAGACCATATAGGATTACATACAGTTACATCTGGTGACGTTGTCTCTGATCGGAGTCGTTCACTTTCCTTTTTCTTCTCCATCCGGCCCAGACCGTCATGATGATTTCTTACAGCCACAACTTGTCTCCACAGAACCTACCAGACAAACATTTTAGACTCTGCACTTTCCCAGCACATAAAGTGCTCTATACAGTAATAATAACCCACTTAGTGTCCTACACAGTAGAGTGGGTAGATTTGTGGGTTGGCGTTGAGTAGGTAGCCCCCCTCTCATTAGGTAGACAGTTCAGTAGGTAGACAGGTCCCTTCACTTCTATATTAGTAGAGTAGGTTTCATGTAGAAATAAAACAAAACAAAAATATACTCATCTGCATCCAGGCCACACACAACATCTATGTCATGGCGCTGGCGGCACAATGATATGACATCATTGCGCCGCCGGCGATGTGACGGATGTTACATGTGGCCTCCCGGGTCTGGGAGCTTTTAGGTTGTAGATCTGCCACTCTGCGCACGCTGTACACAAGGTCCTGACAGGACCTTGTTTGCCAGCATGAGAAAGCAGTCGTCGGGTGGCCAGTCAGGGGCCGGCCCCTGCTGGCCGACTGGGCAGGTGGCCTACTGGGAATTTTCCCGGTATTCCAGTAGGCCAATCTGGCCCTGTGGGCATCCCTGGTTTGGCAACACTGTGTAAGGCTATGTTCATACAGAAAAATATTCTAACTGAATCCATCAAAAAAAAATTCTGCTAGGAAATTGTTTGCAGCAGAGTCCCATGGTGTTAAATGGAATTCTGTTGCACCTTGGTTTTCGCCACGGAAATTATGATTTTGGCCACTGCATGACATGTCTATTCTTTCTGCAGAATCGGCCTAGAAATGCATTGCTGTCTAGAGAGATAGCTATTTCTAAGCGGTCCTAGTGCTAGCATTTTTAGCTGGCATTTCCATTCTGCGTAATGTCTGCTTGGGGATTTTCTGGGTGGACATTCTGCCGTGAAAAAATAGCCTGAGAGAGTGAGCAAAGAAACAGAGAGGGCTCATAGGTGTATATAAGTCTGTACACATACAAACTCATTTATCAAAACTACCTTACAGAACTACTTACCCTGTTGCCCATAGCCACCAGCTTATTTACCATATGGTTTTATAATCATGACTTTTGATGTATTTGTTTTATGTTACTGAACAGCAACAAAACAATGTACAGTACTCTCTTTTCTAGATGACACAGACTTGTTACTTGAAACACTATGATTCATGAAAGCCTTTTAAAAGAATGAAACCAGACATGTTAGCATGTGATATGCGTGACTTTAATGAAAAACAATAAAAAGTTGCTGGACAAGATTTATAGAAAGTGAAACGTTAAAGGTATAGAAAGTCCCGCTTTTGTGAAAATATCTTTGCCTGACATAGCCCATTTTCTAACTAACACATTTTCTACCTATTTCTAGAATTACATAACAATTTTTGGCTGTTGAGATCACAGTAAAAACTGCAGAGTCACTTCTCAGACTGCTCCTACATGTTATCACATTCTGGAGACTAATCTCTATAGAACAAATGGGAATACATGTAAACAGGGTTTGGTAACTGTGTTATTGAATGTGTTCCTCAGATGGGATTTTGGGTGCTTTTACAGAATCTGAAGCATTTCTTCAGGTAAATCTATTCCACACCAAATCATATGAATTTTATGTGTGGAATTTGCCACTGTGGATTTCCTCTATTTTCCATACAAACGGAATTAATTAATTCAAAGGGGCCAACTGAGGCTTTAGCTACGGGAAAATAACAGTGATTCTTCTCCTGATCGGGTAAATAATTGGTATTCCTACAGTAAGCAAGAACATTCTTTGGGTATGACTAAGCATAGCATTGCAAACCTGTCTGTCCCAGTTCTGAAACCACTAAAAAAATCAATTTGTTTTGTGTGTCTGTGGGTCTTTTCCTATTTTAGATAATTACTATGCTTCCTGTTTGAGCAGTTGCTCAGTATTACAATTCCCATAATGCGTTGATTTCCCTCAGCTCTTCATCACAGTTCTCCCATCCTTCCTACTTCCCTCCCACAGCACTTCTGCCAGTTCCCCAACCAGAGTTGCTTCAGAACATTGCTCTACAGAGCAGACTATCTCTCCACACAGCAAGTTTGCAAAAACTGCTGTATTCATTGCCTGTCTGCTCCTCTGCCTGTGGCATTACTCAGCATAAGGCAGCATGCTGTAAATACGCCTCATTCCATAAATGTCCCAATAAAGATATATATGAATATGTACATATAAGAGGGAGATGGGGATGTAGGCTGTAAAGGCAGGTCAGTGGCAATGACATCGCTCAGGAGGCCGGGCTTTAGCTCAGAGACATGATCCAGTCAAGCCTTCTGAGACAGTCAGTCAGCTATCAGTCATAGCCAAGTGGAGGGGCCATAAATGTTTTCAATACAGAGATCTCCAGGCACCTAACAAGAAGAGCCTTCCTCCTGGGCACTTGCGGTGGTGGCCAGGACCTTCAACAATGCTTGTAGGACACTGACATCAGATATGTATAGACTCCCTCCCTGACCTCTATATGGGCATGTCAGCAATTTTGATAGCTCAAAAGTGCTGACAGATCCACTCTAAAGGGGTTTACTACTGGGCTGCTGAAAAAATTACCCAGAATATATATATATATATATATATATATATATATGTGTGTGTGTGTGTGTATTAATTTTTTAGCATGAAAAACCTCTTCATATGTGAGTGGTTAATGCTATAAGCTATCAGATCCTGGTTGGGTCACCTTAAACGCTTTCACATATACATTGGATGACCTCCTCCTCCTGAAGAATATTGTTAGAAGTAAAAAGTCTTTCACAACTATTTTGCCTGGTGGGTCAACAATAGATAATATGGTCAATAAACAATACACGCATGTCCTGTGCATGACAGCTGCCCAAATGTTGACCCACTTTCGGCTCAGTAGAGCCGTCACAGGCTGTTATGGTGACATCCAGGTTCACAGCAGATTGCATTCATTAGTCCTAATTGTATCTGATGTGCCATATATTGGCCTCTATTCTGCTGTCAACTCTGTATAAACAAAAGATTAAGGGTGGTGTACTTTTACTTCCAGAACAATTATTTGAGTATTTTAGGCTGAAAAGTTTTGCATGAAATGTAGAAATATAATTCACCACTATTTACCAGTATCGGGTATCATTCCTGACATACACATCTAATAATGACCATCAATAAGCCATAACCTGTCCATTAACCTGTAATACAGTATAAATCCAAGTACAGCTTCATGAAGGGCTTTGTCAATGTCATAGCCAAAAATGTTGGTTATCTTGGTGGACATTGTGGACCACCTTTTATGATCATTTTTTCGTGTTTTTTAAGTATGTTTTAGTACCTTTAGTACCTTTCCCTTTATAAATAATATGATTTGAGGATCATGTGATTTAATGATTTCTCTTTGAATCACATAATTTTTAATGGGGGAAACCACCCTCAGAAATGCTACAAAAACACAACACATACCTTTTCTTAGGTGATTGTAAAGCAGGAAGAAAAAACAACAATGAAGGTCAATACAGCTGCAAGACTAAATAAGCAACGTAGGTAAAGCATGCTGCATTTGGGAGAGAAAAAACACATGACAAAAAAAACAACCACAGTCAAGAAAAAAGGTTACAAAAAGCACATTGTTTGTAGGGAGTTTTATTTATTTAATAATTTACTTTACTACTTACGACCTGACAAAAAGTTTTTCCAAAATTGCAGTGTGTGACACCAGACTACTGGGGGTTTTACACAGGGGGGAGATTTATCAAAACCTGTGCAGATGAAAAGTTGCCCATAGCAACCAATCAGCTTGCTTCTTTCATTTTTAAAGAGGCCTCTGAAAAAATGAAAGAAGTGATCTGATTGGTTGCTATGGGCAACTGGACAACGTTTGCTCTGCGCAGGTTTTGATAAATCTCCCCAACAGTGTTTCTTTTAGGTAAAATGCAGTGTTTCTATAGATTTTTTTTTTCTTGTGTTTTGGGACAGATAATATATGAAATTCCTAAAGGAGTGTCTCCCAACCAGGGCACCTCCAGCTGTTGCAAAACGACAACTTTCAGCATGCCCAGACAGCCGAAGGCTGTCTGGGCATGCTGGAAGTTGTCGTTTTGCAACAGCTGGAGGCGCCCTGGTTGGGAAACACTGGTCTAAAGTGAAATATTAAATATACTACAACATTGTGTTTTTCTTTGTTTTTCTAGTGTTCTTTGGGGCATTTTTTTAGTTTATTTCAACACATAGCATGCTTGAAAAAATAATAATAATGTATATATATATATATATATATACATATATATATATATATATATATATATATATATATATATTTACCCACATAGTCACTAAAATGCTGTATGCCTGATCTGTCTCAGATTCGTTTTTTTCCAGATTTCCAGATATTTGCTGGGGATTTCACCAATACAATGAGTAAAATCTACACCTAAATCTTAGAATTAGAGTACAAACACATTACATTTCTGCCCCATTTAATTGTATCTGTCGACATCCCGATTTCAGTGGACCCCATTCACCTACTGACTCCGTTCCGGATGTTGCGTCTATATGTTCTATTACCTGTTATAATGTTATGGCTCTTTCATAGTGTGCTATTGAATTGTTTAACATTGTTTTTTTCTGTATGTTACTGAAATAACACATCTAATCACACTAAGCCAACACTTTAAAGGGGTACTCCGGTGGAAAAATGTATATTTTTTTATCAACAGGTGCCAGAAAGTTAAACAGATTTGTAAATTACTTCTATTTAAAAATATTAATCCTTCCAGTACTTATCAGTATGCTCCAGAGGAAGTTCTTTTGTGTTTGAATTTCCTTTCTGTCTGACCACAGTGCTCTCTGCTGACACCTCTGTCCATTTTAGGAACTGTCCAGAGCAGCAGCAAATCCCCATAGCAAACCTATTTTGCTCTGGACAGTTCCTGACATGGACAGAGGTGTCAGCAGAGAGCACTGTGGTCAGACTGAAAAGAAATTCAAAAAGAACTTCCTCTGGAGCATACAGCAGCTGATAAGTACTGGTAGGATTAAGATTTTTAAATAGAAGTAATTTACAAATCTGTTTAACTTTCTGGCACTGGTTTATTTCCACTGGAGTACCCCTTTAAAGCCAGTATAAAATAGTCTATATGGATATAATATAAAGGATGGGATCAGGGAAATAAAGCATGATATGGTTATACAAACTGGACATAAAATGTTTAAAAATAACATGTTGTGCTTTTTAACTATGCTTAAAAGAAACCTCATTTCTGTAATAAATTGGGCCTGAGCCATGAAAGAGAAAAATGCTTTGACTTTTTCCAAGCCCTGACAATGAAATTTAGCTTTTCCTAAACACTGGCCAGCTGGCAAAAGAGAATACAATAGGAGGGGCAGTATTAACCATTGTACGCCAAAGTCATTATAGCGATTAACTATTTCACTACCCTAAAGCCAGTGTTCTGTGTGTATGATATGGTTATTCTTGCAGTTATCAGGTTTTAAGTAAAAGAAATGCACAATCAGACCCAGCACTGTAGTGAATGAGGCTTTAAATATAGTGGCCCATATGTAACCAGCCTGAAACCAAAGCTGCCTGGTTTTGCCCACAACAACCAATTACAGCTCAGCTGTCACATCTCAGCAAGCTCTGATCAAATGAAAGCTGAGCTGTGATTGGTTGTTATGGGTAAAACCAGAAAGTTTTGGTTTTAGGCGGATTGAGAAATCTGGGCCATTGTTGCCTCTAAACTGTAAACTCTGGAAAAAGGTAAAATAGTATACAAAAGCCAGGGCTCCAGCTGCATCTGACTGCACATTTACATGCCTGGCAAAAGCATATAAATATTGCACGTAATGTTTTCCTATGGGATTGCATAATATGATATTTGTTGTGCTGGATTTTTTTGGGATCATTGCATTAAAAACTGAATCTGTCTCTCCTTCTTCCTACCACTGAAGGTAACATATTTCATCTTTGCACCACATGAAATGTGCTGATGTTTGAGCAAGGGAGGTAACTCCTGAAACGTTCTGACTGTTGCTCGCACGCCAGCGAGCGCTTCTATTCAGCCCTCAGGAAGGCGTCTCTCAGCGGCCAGGAACATACTGCCCCAGGAGGGGATAAATATGTTCTGAAGACCCGTGCTGAGCATGTTATCTGCGATATCATTGCAACGGGTGAATATAATGTCCTATGTTCTGTATACTGCACTTTTGTATTAAAGGGGTACTCCCGTGGAAAACTTTTTTTTTTTAAATCAATTGGTGCCAGAAAGTTAAACAGATTTGTAAATTACTTCTATTAATAAATCTTAATCCTTCCAGTACTTATTAGCTGCTGAATACTACAGAGGAAATTATTTTCTTTTTGGAACATAGAGCTCTCTGCTGACATCATGACCACAGTGCTCTCTGCTGACACCTCTGTCCATTTTAAGAACTGTCCAGAGTAGGAGAAAATGCTGCTCTGGACAGTTCCTAAAATGGACAGAGATGTCAGCAGAGAGCACTGTGGTCATGATGTCAGCAGAGAGCTCTGTGTTCCAAAAAGAAAGCCATTTCCTCTGTAGTATACAGACCCTAAAAAGTACTGGAAAGATTAAGATTTTTCAATAGAAGTAATTTACAAATCTGTTTAACTTTCTGGCACCAGTTGATTTAAAAAAAAAAAAAAAAAAAAAAAAAGCGTTTGAATAAAGTGGACATATAAATGCAATCCCTATGAAAGTGTTATTTTTCTGTATGTGAATTGTTTAATGCGGCTGGGGAAACGGAGCCTCTAGCTAGACACAAGGGAGCCACCCACAGTGTTTTACACCTGCTGTCCGTCTATATATGATTGTATGTGAATTTGCTGGTGCTCCGAGGACAAGCATATGGTGCTAAGTTTGGACATTTAGAATTGAAATATGTCTTTTGAAACGATTGCTAACAGACAAGATTGCAGATACCTTTGCCTTTTCTGATGGGGACTGAGATAGTATTTTAAAAGCGTCCGATGTTGCAGGCCTGAATTTAAGAGAAGCAAGTGCTAACATAAAGATTTATTTAATTATGCCAGAAGGTTGAACCAGTTAACTTAAAAAGAAGTGAGTCTGACCCTGCATGCCTCGACGTTAACAGAATACCTCAAGGTTCAGAGGATTCCCCTAGGACTCCAGAGTCCTATATCACCAGTATTATTACAGGATGACTGTGTTTATCAACAAAAATGGTTTGCACTATGTAACCAGCACTCATTGGACTTGATGTATTTGACAGTGCAACATCTTCATCAGGCAATAAAGGAAGTCCAAAAAGAGATTACAAGTGTGAACAAGGAATATAAAAAACAAGAAACGCAAGAAGTAATTGAAAAAACGCATCAAGATATTAAAAATAATGTGGAGAAACTAAAAACATCTATACTACAGGTGAAGTGAACGAAAAGTGAAAGGGATACAAGAGATTACATGATGGACAGAGTATACACATTAGCAGAGGAAAGAAGGAAGACACGGAGAATACAGAGAGAACAAAGAAGAATTCAATGTATTTGATTATGGACCTACCGACAGTGAGAAAAACGACAGGGAAAGTGTGTCTGAACAAGAGCCAAAGAAAGATTTTTTAGGGGTACGCCTAAAGACAAAAAGAAAAGGAAAAGAAGATATCAGGAACTCAGAAGGGGTATACACCAGAGCCCAAAACAAGTGACAGACTCAAAAGATGGTGAGCTCTTAGTTAATATATCGTCTGCCCAATTGACTGTAGCCCAACAAAATGTCATCAATAAGGGACTGGGTTTTGTTCCGTCGGATAATGTAAATAGTTTAGATTTTTTGATTGATTTTTATAAATTTTGCAGGTCCATTCGGCTCAAAATTTACTTCTTCGATAAGAACAAAAATGAGGAAGGTGAAAAAGGTGGTATCAGCCATGATTTAAAAGGGAAATTGAAAAAAAGAAGTACATTTGACCCAAATGTGAATAGTGGTTCATTGGAAAGCTTTCAGAAGGTAGTGATAAGTGAAATTACTGAGGAATGGGAGAAAGATAAATATAAAATGGGCTCTAATTTATCTAGAGAAGAAAGCACTTAACTACAAAAAGATAGGACAGTCATTTTAAAGAAAGCGGATAAAGGGGGAGCGACGGTAGTTCAAGAGAGAGAATTGTATTTGTCAGAGGCCGATAGTCAATTGAGTAAAACAAGTATGTATATGAAATTATAAAAAGATGCCATGAGCGAGATCAAAAGTGAAGTAGATGGGATACTAGATGATGCATTGAATAATGGGCTAATATCCAAGGAGGTAAAAGAAATGCTTACTAACACAAATCCCTGTGTTCCTGTACTATACATTTTGCCAAAAATTCATAAGGACATGAGTCGGCCCCTGGAACGTCCCATAGTCTCAGGGGTCGATTCAGTCCTTTACCCACTAGCAGTGTATGTTGATTCTTTTCTTCAAAAAATTGTTAAGAAATTGCCAAATTGCCTACAGGACACTAATGATTTTTTGAATCATGTTTCAGAACTGACCGCAGAAGGTGATGTACTGTTATGTACGCTTGATATAAAAAGCCTGTATATGAATGTCCCCACACAGGAAGTTATGTCTGCTATTAGAGAGGAATTGATCAAGGATGTAATATTGGATAATGTGCAAATTGGATTCCTAATGAATTTGCTGGAATTAATTCTATACAAAAATAAATTTCGGTTTGGGGCAAATTTTTATTTGCAGCAACAGGGAACTTAGATGGGGTCCCCTGTGGCCCCCAGTTTAGCTAACATTTTTATGAATAAGTTTGATGAAAAGTATGTTCCAGCACACATTAGGGATCCACGTAAAAAAAAGTGGCTAAGATATGTGGACGACGTCTTCGTCCTGTGGACAGGGATGCAAGAAGAACTGATTAAATATTTTGAGTATCTGAATAGTTGCCATCTGCTAATAGAGTTGACATGTGAATTTAGCCCTAATCTTACACACTACCTTGATGAGGAGGTGTGTATAAGAGAAGGGAAATTCGAAGGAATGTCATAGAAACAACCTACTACATAAAAAGAGCGGACATGCTCCACAAGATTTTAAAGGGATATCTAAAGGGCAATTAATAAGGGCAAAAGGAATTTGCAGTACAGAAGAAAGATACACAAAAAATAGAAAGAAAAAGAAAATCATAAATAAATTTGTCCAATGAGGTTATGAGAAGTCTGAATTGATAGAAGTGAGTAGGATAGTGGATCAAATACCCAGAGATCAGTGACGAGGGAAGAATGGTACTAAAAAATGAAAAGAAGGGTGTTTCACCTTTCTGTCTACCTATGATGGCCATTCAAAACTTAAGGTGGTTAATAAATACTGGAATGTGTTGGAAGATGAAAAATATGGGAATCTATTCAAGCAGAAACCTAGGTTCACTTACCATAAAAACAAATCCATAGCGAAGTATTTGGTTCGTTCTGATATTACTGAAAAGAAAGAATCTAAACAGAGTTTTTTTTAACTAGAAAAACAAGGTACCTTCCCTTGTAGGGCCTGCCAGAATTGCAATAGTATAATAAGAGGGGAACACTGGTACACATTCTATGAAAGGGAACAGGTTTCTAATAAAAGGTTACTATACTTGTGAATCTAAACAAGTCATTTATATGTTGAAATGCCCTTGTGGGATGGCATACATCGGCCAGACATCCAGACCTATATAAGAGTCAGACTAAAAGAACATAAAAGCTCTATTAGGGCCTTTAAAAAGAAACTAGAAGAAGGGAAAGGTGATGAACAGAGTAACAAATATGGGAAAACAATATTAGCGAGGCATTTTATAGAAAAAAGACACCAGATATGTGAATTAAGGTGGTTAATTTTGGAAGAAGTGGAAGGAAACAGTAAAGAACAGGTTAAAAGGAAGCTGAACCAGAGAGAAGTGTATTAACGGTTAGAAACGCTGGCACCGAATGGCATTAATGAGAGCTGTAATTTTAATGTGTTTTTTGTAGAAAGTTAATACTGTTTTGGTCAGAGTTTAGTACTTTATACACCTTTACTAATTTAAGTATGCTTTTATACAATTTTAATGTTTCAGACAGGAAGATCTCGCAAGAGTATACCTGTATGTATTTTGGTGATGGGTGCACAGAAGTTAGGTTGAGAAAGGGTGGTAACTCCTTAAACATCCCAACTGTTGCTCGCATGCCAGCGAGCGCTTCTATTCAGCATAGAGAAGGGAAAAACTTACTTCAGCTCACCACCCAATACGGACATCAGTAGACAGGACTGCAACTGTAATGCGGCACTGCAGGAGTTCTTGGAGCATGGACAATGGGGCCGTATCCCGTATGATATGGACGAAACAAAAATAGGAGGGGTCCAGCCTATAAGTGCATTAAAAACAAAACACCAACGCATTTTGAACTTCCAAAGAGTTCTTAGTCATGGCCACTCTTGGGAAGTTCAAAACGCGTCTGTGTTTTGTTTTTAATGCACTTATAGGTTTCTTTTGTTTTTTGTTGATGTTTTGATCTCAAGCAGTTAAAGTTATGTTTTAATTTTTTGTGAGCTGGACCCCTCCTATTTTAGTTTCGGCTTCTATTCAGCCCTCAGGAAGGCGGCTCTCATCGACCAGGAATGCACTGCCCCAGTAGGGGATGAATATGTTCTGAATATGCCGTACTGAGCATGTTATCTGCGATATCATTGCACCGGGTGAATATGATGTCCTATGTCTTATATTTTCTAATTCTGTCATTAGGGCCCAATGACAGTTTAAGATAACATTGACATTGCTCTGATATTTTTAACCATTTAGGTTTTTTATATAATACTGTTTTAATAAAATCTGCATTTTTTATAAAACTTTATGTCTCAAACAATTATTCACTGTGTACCCTAGGGTAGTATTCTTGAGGTGTGGTTAATTTTTGTCTTAGTTTTTACCCATTTGGATTGGTGGGGATCAATCCTTTAACCACAATAACCTCGAATACCTGGTTGTGAGTGTCACGATGCCGGCTGGCAGGTAGTGGATCCTCTGTGCCAGAGAGGGATTGGCGTGGACCGTGCTAGAGGATCGGTTCTAAGTCACTACTGGTTTTCACCAGAGCCCGCCGCAAAGCGGGATGGTCTTGCTGCGGCGGTAGTGACCAGGTCGTATCCCCTAGCAACGGCTCAACCTCTCTGGCTGCTGAAGATAGGCGCGGTACAAGGGAGTAGACAGAAGCAAGGTCGGACGTAGCAGAAGGTCGGGGCAGGCAGCAAGGATCGTAGTCAGGGGCAACGGCAGGAGGTCTGGAACACAGGCTAGGAACACACAGGGAAACGCTTTCACTGGCACTAAGGCAACAAGATCCGGCGAGGGAGTGAAGGGGAAGTGAGGTGATATAGGGAAGTGCACAGGTGAAAACACTAATTGGAACCACTGCGCCAATCAGCGGCGCAGTGGCCCTTTAAATCGCAAAGACCCGGCGCGCGCGCGCCCTAGGGAGCGGGGCCGCGCGCGCCGGGACAGAACTGACGGAGAGCGAGTCAGGTACGGGAGCCGGGGTGCGCATCGCGAGCGGGCGCTACCCGCATCGCGAATCGCATCCCGGCCAGAGGCGGTATCGCAGCGCCCCGGGTCCGTGGAACCGACCGGAGCGCTGCAGTGAGAGGAGTGTAGCGAGCGCTCCGGGGAGGAGCGGGGACCCGGAGCGCTCGGCGTAACAGTACCCCCCCCCTTGGGTCTCCCCCTCTTCTTGGAGCCTGAGAACCTGAGGACCAGACTTTTGTCCAGGATATTGTCCTCAGGTTCCCAGGACCTCTCTTCTGGACCACAACCCTCCCAATCCACTAAAAAGAAGGTTTTCCCTCTGACCTTTTTAGATGCTAAAATTTCTTTGACGGAGAAGATGTCCGAGGAGCCGGAGACAGGAGTGGGGGGAACAGATTTGGGAGAGAAACGGTTAATGATAAGTGGTTTAAGAAGAGAAACATGAAAGGCATTAGGAATACGAAGAGAAGGAGGAAGAAGAAGTTTGTAAGAGACAGGATTAATCTGGCGCAAAATCTTGAAAGGACCAAGATAGCGTGGTCCCAACTTATAGCTAGGGACACGGAAGCGGACATATTTGGCGGAGAGCCATACCTTGTCTCCAGGGGAAAAAATGGGAGGAGCTCTTCTTTTCTTATCCGCGAATCTCTTCATGCGTGAAGAAGCCTGTAAGAGAGAATTTTGGGTCTCTCTCCATATGATGGAGAGATCACGAGAAATTTCATCCACAGCGGGCAGACCAGAGGGCAAGGGGGTAGGGAGGGGGGGAAGAGGGTGACGGCCGTACACCACGAAAAACGGGGATTTGGAGGAAGATTCAGAGATTCTGAAATTATACGAGAATTCGGCCCAAGGTAGAAGATCTGCCCAGTCATCCTGGCGGGAGGAAACAAAATGTCGTAAATAGTCACCCAAGATCTGGTTAATTCTTTCTACTTGTCCATTGGATTGAGGATGGTATGCAGAAGAAAAATTTAATTTAATCTTGAGTTGTTTACAGAGAGCCCTCCAGAATTTAGACACAAATTGGACGCCTCTATCCGAGACGATCTGCGTAGGCAACCCGTGAAGACGAAAAATGTGTACAAAAAATTGTTTAGCCAACTGAGGCGCTGAAGGAAGACCAGGAAGAGGGATGAAATGTGCCATTTTGGAGAATCGATCAACGACCACCCAAATAACAGTGTTGCCATGGGATGGGGGTAAGTCAGTAATAAAATCCATACCAATCAGAGACCAAGGTTGTTCGGGAACAGGCAGAGGAAGAAGAAAACCAGCGGGCTTCTGGCGAGGAGTCTTATCCCGGGCACAGATAGTGCAGGCTCGCACAAAGTCCACCACATCAGTCTCTAGAGTCGGCCACCAATAGAAGCGAGAGATGAGTTGCACAGATTTCTTGATGCCCGCATGACCTGCGAGATGGGAGGAGTGACCCCATTTGAGGATTCCGAGGCGTTGGCGTGGAGAAACAAAGGTCTTTCCTGGAGGAGTTTGCCTGATGGAGGCTGGAGAAGTGGAAATCAGGCAGTCAGGAGGAATGATGTGTTGAGGAGAAAGTTCAATTTCAGAAGCATCTGAGGAACGAGAGAGAGCATCGGCCCTAATGTTCTTATCAGCAGGCCGAAAGTGAATTTCAAAATTAAATCGGGCAAAGAACAGAGACCACCTGGCCTGACGAGGATTCAGCCGTTGGGCAGACTCGAGGTATGAGAGGTTCTTGTGATCGGTGTAAATAATAACTGGAAATCTTGATCCCTCCAGCAGATGCCTCCATTCCTCAAGTGCTAATTTAATGGCTAGAAGCTCTCGATCCCCGATGGAGTAGTTCCTCTCCGCCGGAGAGAAGGTCCTAGAAAAAAAACCACAAGTAACAGCATGCCCGGAAGAGTTTTTTTGTAGAAGGACAGCTCCAGCTCCCACTGAGGAGGCATCAACCTCCAATAGGAAGGGTTTAGATGGGTCAGGTCTGGAGAGCACGGGAGCCGAAGAGAAGGCAGACTTGAGTCGTTTAAAGGCGTCTTCTGCTTGAGGAGGCCAAGACTTGGGATCGGCATTTTTTTTGGTTAAAGCCACAATAGGAGCCACAATGGTAGAAAAATGTGGAATAAATTGCCTGTAATAATTGGCGAACCCCAAAAAACGTTGGATGGCACGGAGTCCGGAGGGGCGTGGCCAATCTAAGACGGCAGAGAGTTTATCTGGATCCATTTGTAGTCCCTGGCCAGAGACCAAGTATCCTAGAAAAGGAAGAGATTGGCATTCAAACAGACATTTCTCAATTTTAGCATAGAGTTGATTGTCACGAAGTCTCTGAAGAACCATACGGACATGCTGGCGGTGTTCTTCTAGATTGGCCGAAAAAATTAGGATATCATCAAGATATACAACAACACAGGAGTATAACAGATCACGAAAAATTTCATTAACAAAGTCTTGGAAGACAGCAGGGGCGTTGCACAGGCCAAAGGGCATGACCAGATACTCAAAGTGTCCATCTCTGGTGTTAAATGCTGTTTTCCACTCATCCCCCTCTCTGATGCGGATGAGGTTATAGGCGCCTCTTAAGTCCAATTTAGTAAAGATGTGGGCACCTTGGAGGCGATCAAAGAGTTCAGAGATGAGGGGTAAGGGGTAGCGGTTCTTAACCGTGATTTTATTAAGTCCGCGGTAGTCAATGCAAGGACGTAGAGAGCCATCTTTTTTGGACACAAAGAAAAATCCGGCTCCGGCAGGAGAGGAGGATTTACGGATAAAGCCCTTTTTTAGATTCTCCTGGACGTATTCAGACATGGCAAGAGTCTCTGGGGCAGAGAGAGGATAAATTCTGCCCCGGGGTGGAGTAGTGCCCGGGAGGAGGTCGATAGGACAATCATAAGGCCTGTGAGGAGGTAGAGTCTCCGCTTGTTTTTTGCAGAAAACATCCGCGAAGTCCATATAGGCCTTAGGGAGACCGGTTACTGGAGGAAGCACAGAGTTACGGCAAGGGTTACTGGGAACCGGTTTTAGACAGTCCTTGGAACAAGAGGGCCCCCAACTCTTGATCTCCCCAGTGGACCAATCCAGGGTTGGGGAATGAAGTTGAAGCCAGGGAAGTCCAAGGAGAATTTCCGAGGTGCAATTGGGGAGGACCAAAAGTTCAATCCTCTCGTGATGAGATCCGATGCTCATTAGAAGGGGCTCCGTGCGGAAACGTATGGAACAGTCCAATCTTTCATTGTTTATACAATTGATGTAAAGGGGTCTGGTGAGACTGGTCACTGGGATGTTGAACCTGTTGACGAGAGAGGCCAAAATAAAATTTCCTGCAGATCCAGAGTCCAAGAAGGCCACAGAAGAGAAGGAGAAGGCAGAGGCAGACATCCGCACAGGCACAGTAAGACGTGGAGAAGCAGAGTGGACATCAAGGATTGTCTCACCTTTGTGCGGAGTCAGGGTACGTCTTTCCAGGCGGGGAGGGCGGATAGGACAATCCCTCAGGAAGTGTTCGGTACTAGCACAGTACAGGCAGAGATTCTCCATGCGGCGTCGTGTCCTCTCTTGAGATGTCAGGCGAGACCGGTCGACCTGCATAGCCTCCACGGCGGGAGGCACAGGAACAGATTGCAGGGAACCAGAGGAGAGAGGAGCCGAGGAGAAGAAACGCCTCGTGCGAACAGAGTCCATATCTTGGCGGAGCTCCTGACGCCTCTCGGAAAAACGCATGTCAATGCGAGTGGCTAGGTGAATAAGTTCATGAAGATTAGCAGGCATTTCTCGTGCGGCCAGAACATCTTTAATGTTGCTGGATAGGCCTTTTTTAAAGGTCGCGCAGAGGGCCTCATTGTTCCAGGATAATTCAGAAGCAAGAGTACGGAATTGTACGGCATACTCGCCAACGGAAGAATTACCCTGGACCAGGTTCAACAGGGCAGTCTCAGCAGAAGAGGCTCGGGCAGGTTCCTCAAAGACACTTCGAATTTCCGAGAAGAAGGAGTGTACAGAGGCAGTGACGGGGTCATTGCGGTCCCAGAGCGGTGTGGCCCAAGCCAGGGCTTTTCCAGACAGCAGGCTGACTACGAAAGCCACCTTAGACCTTTCAGTGGGGAACTGGTCCGACATCATCTCCAAGTGTAATGAACATTGGGAAAGGAAGCCACGGCAAAGCTTAGAGTCCCCATCAAATTTATCCGGCAAGGATAGTCGTAGTCCAGAAGCGGCCACTCGCTGCGGAGGAGGTACAGGAGCTGGCGGAGGAGATGGTTGCTGGAGCTGTGGTAGTAACTGTTGTAGCATAACAGTCAGTTGAGACAGCTGTTGGCCTTGTTGCGCAATCTGTTGTGACTGCTGGGCGACCACCGTGGTGAGGTCAGCGACAACTGGCAGAGGAACTTCAGCGGGATCCATGGCCGGATCTACTGTCACGATGCCGGCTGGCAGGTAGTGGATCCTCTGTGCCAGAGAGGGATTGGCGTGGACCGTGCTAGAGGATCGGTTCTAAGTCACTACTGGTTTTCACCAGAGCCCGCCGCAAAGCGGGATGGTCTTGCTGCGGCGGTAGTGACCAGGTCGTATCCCCTAGCAACGGCTCAACCTCTCTGGCTGCTGAAGATAGGCGCGGTACAAGGGAGTAGACAGAAGCAAGGTCGGACGTAGCAGAAGGTCGGGGCAGGCAGCAAGGATCGTAGTCAGGGGCAACGGCAGGAGGTCTGGAACACAGGCTAGGAACACACAGGGAAACGCTTTCACTGGCACTAAGGCAACAAGATCCGGCGAGGGAGTGAAGGGGAAGTGAGGTGATATAGGGAAGTGCACAGGTGAAAACACTAATTGGAACCACTGCGCCAATCAGCGGCGCAGTGGCCCTTTAAATCGCAAAGACCCGGCGCGCGCGCGCCCTAGGGAGCGGGGCCGCGCGCGCCGGGACAGAACTGACGGAGAGCGAGTCAGGTACGGGAGCCGGGGTGCGCATCGCGAGCGGGCGCTACCCGCATCGCGAATCGCATCCCGGCCAGAGGCGGTATCGCAGCGCCCCGGGTCCGTGGAACCGACCGGAGCGCTGCAGTGAGAGGAGTGTAGCGAGCGCTCCGGGGAGGAGCGGGGACCCGGAGCGCTCGGCGTAACAGTGAGCTACACACATTTTTCTAATTTACAAATATGTTTAACTTTCTGCCACCAGTTGATTTAAAAGAGAAAAGGTTTTCACCGGAGTACCCGTTTAAGCAGGGGGACACGTCTGGCACTGCATGATGTGAGTCCCTGGCAGCATAGTGTGTTACTGATGGTAGTCTTTGTTAATTTGGTCCCAGCTATCTGCAGGTCATTCACTAGGTCCTCCCGTGTGGTTCTGGGATTTTTGTTCACCGTTCTTGTAATCATTTTGACACCACGAGGTGAGATCTTGAGTGGAGCCCCAGATCAAGGGAGATTATCAGTGGTCTTGTATGTCTTCCATTTTCTAATAATTGCCCCCACAGTTGATTTCTTCATACCAAGCTGCTTGCCTATTGCAGATTCAGTCTTCCCAGCCTGGAGCAGGTCTACAATTTTGTTTCTGGTGTCCTTCGACAGTTATGTGGTCTTGGCCCTAGTGGAGTTTGGAGTGTGACTGTTTGAGGTTGTGGACAGGTGTCTTTTATACTGATAACAAGTTCAAACAGGCGCCATTAATACAGGTAACAATTGGAGGACAGAGGAGACTCTTAAAGAAGAAGTTACAGGTCTGTGAGAGACAGAAATCTGGCTTGTTTTTAGGTGACCAAATACTTATTTTCCACCATAATTTGCAAATAAATTCTTAAAAAATCAGACAATGTGATTTTATTTTTTCTCATTATGTCTCATAGTTGAAGTATACCTATGATGAAAATTACAGGCCTCTCTCATCTTTTTAAGTGGGAGAACTTGTACGATTGGTGGCTGACTAAATACTTTTTTGCCCCACTGTAGCTGGCATTAGGAACTACAACTTTGCTAGTACTTTTATTCCATTTTGTGAAGAGTAAGCCTTGTAGAGGATACCTACCGGTAATCTTTAAACATGTATCACCATTTTCCTGTAGTCTCATGACAGTCAATGACTATATCTAATGTGCTTCACGGTTACCTTAGACAGCATCAAGCTTCTGGTTGGAGCACATTTAAATCTTTATCTGTGTTTTCCAATATAAGGTATAAGGAAACAGATGCCTGCCAGACCTAGTGCCTTGGGCAGGGGAAAAAACAACAACATTTCTGCCCTGCCCTGGATTTCTGCCATGAGTCATAGTTCTTTTGCAAGTTTGGCAAGTTTTCATGGTAAGACTGCTTTATAGGCGTTAGATCATCGAGCACATTGAAATAATTCAGATATTACTTTAGCCTTGATTTGTAATGTGCTTCACAAGTATCATGCTGCCTTGTCCAACAGCAAAGAAAAGTATTCTGGTTTATATAGATTTATTGCTGCAAAGATAGAAACCAGATAAGGGAGTATACATGTAAATATGCCAAAGGCTGAGCACCAGCCAGCAATTCACAGTGGTTCTGGATGCTCAGACAACTTGATATATACTTTTAAACTAAGATTTGGTCTTTAAGAGATATTACTCTGTTTCATAGTTATATCTGATTCTGGGAAGGCTGGGTAACAACAACAGCATATGCATTAGGAGTGCCAGAAACATGACTGACAACTTCTCTAGCATTCTTTTATGGGACAGTAAATACTGAACATGAAATTTATTCTGCATACACCTGTTCTGTTTACCCATAACATCATAGAGGAACAGCGATACTGCCACTGTAAATGCCAGTCATCCTTGTCATGCTCCTGCACCAACTGGTTGAGAACACAAGACATGTACATTGCAGGGGAGAGGGATTTAAAGGGAATGTATCACCTAGATTTTTAGAGCCAAATACTGAAACATGTTCGCTTTTCATTTTCTGTTTCCATTGTCTGACTGTAAATTTTTTGTATAGTATTATGGAGGCAGTCGTCGTACCTGAGCCCCCTTTAACCCCTTAAGGACGCAGGACGTAAATGTACGTCCTGGTGAGGTGGTACTTAACGCACCAGGACGTACATTTACGTCCTAAGCATAACCGCGGGCATCGGAGCGATGCCCGTGTCATGCGCGGCTGATCCCGGCTGCTGATAGCAGCCAGGGACCCGCCGGCAATGGCCGACGCCCGCGATCTCGCGGGCGTCCGCCATTAACCCCTCAGGTGCCGGGATCAATACAGATCCCGGCATCTGCGGCAGTTCGCGATTTAAATGAACGATCGGATCGCCCGCAGCGCTGCTGCGGGGATCCGATCATTCATAACGCCGCACGGAGGTCCCCTCTCCTTCCTCCATGCGGCTCCCGGCGTCTCCTGCTCTGGTCTGTGATCGAGCAGACCAGAGCAGGAGATGACCGATAATACTGATCTGTTCTATGTCCTATACATAGAACAGATCAGTATTAGCAATCATGGTATTGCTATGAATAGTCCCCTATGGGGACTATTCAAGTGTAAAAAAAAATGTAAAAGTAAAAAAAAAGTGAAAAATCCCCTCCCCCAATAAAAAAGTAAAACGTCCGTTTTTTCCTATTTTACCCCCAAAAAGCTTAAAAAACATTTTTTATAGACATATTTGGTATCGCCGCGTGCGTAAATGTCCGAACTATTAAAATAAAATGTTAATGATCCCGTACGGTTAACGGCGTGAACGAAAAAAAATTTAAAAAGTCCAAAATTCCTACTTTTTTAATACATTTTATTTAAAAAAAAATTATAAAAAATATATTAAAGTTTTTTATATGCAAATGTGGTATCAAAAAAAAGTACAGATCATGGCGCAAAAAATGAGCCCCCATACCGCCACTTATACGGAAAAATAAAAAAGTTAGAGGTCATTAAAATAAAGGGATTATAAACGTACTAATTTGGTTAAAAAGTTTGTGATTTTTTTTAAGCGCAACAATAATATAAAAGTATATAATAATGGGTATCATTTTAATCGTATTGACCCTCAGAATAAAGAACACATGTCATTTTTACCATAAATTGTACGGCGTGAAAACAAAACCTTCCAAAATTAGCAAAATTGCGTTTTTTGTTTTAATTTCCCCACAAAAATAGTGTTTTTTGGTTGCGCCATACATTTTATGATATAATGAGTGATGTCATTACAAAGGACAACTGGTCGCGCAAAAAACAAGCCCTCATACTAGTCTGTGGATGAAAATATAAAAGAGTTATGATTTTTAGAAGGCGAGGAGGAAAAAATGAAAACGTAAAAATTAAATTGTCTGAGTCCTTAAGGCCAAAATGGACTGAGTCCTTAAGGGGTTAATAGCATTTAGAGATATGCTTTACAGTAAGTCCAATGGACATAGGCAGTAATAGATTAAAGCTCTCCCATTGACTTAAATATTAAAGGTCTCTGGGTGTTTCCTGTGACCTTTTCAGAGTTCACTCTGCAAGGATAGGTATGGCTGATCAGTGAGCAACAGCTATTGTGTATACCTATACCTCTGTTATCTATACACTAGTGTCACCTTTCATTGTAATCCTGGTTACAATGATAAGGAGGGCACTGCTTGAAAATCATACATTCAAAAAACAATGTGCTTAAAGGGTAGCTCCCACCATCCTATATTTTTTTTTCTGTCCCTGCCTATTACCCATCTATCCCTAACCCCCTCCCTGCTTTTTTTTTTTTTACTATTAAAAATAACTTTTTGTCTGCCTGGTTGTGCTCACTACCAGGCAGACTTCACCAGCAGGCACCACATCACTGATGCCTGCTGGGGGGGGACTTCCACCCTTAGTTCACCTATACAGGGTGCCTCCAGATGTTTCACCACTACAACTCCCAGCTTGCCCTGACATCTATTGGCTGTCAGGGCATGCTGGGAGTTGTAGTAGTGAAACAGCTGGAGGCACCCTGTGTAGATGAACTATAACGCCCGCCGCCGCATACCCCGTTCCCTCCATCACAAACACCCCGCCCCCGCATACCCCGTTCCCTCCGTCACACACAGCCCCCGCATACCCAGTTCACCCTGTCACAAACACATACCCAGTTCCCCCTGTCCCCCTCCTTCTGCAGGGTCAGCGACGGCGACGACACGTGCGGGAGGAGTGGCCTCCCAGCCAGTGGCCGGGGAGCCAATGTGCTCGCTCCCGCCTGTCTGATTGACAGGCAGGGAGCGAGAGCAGCCTAAATGAAAAAGGACTGATTGCCAGGCCAAAATCAGTCCTTTTTCAGGCATGACGTCACGCCAGGCTGCAGCCGGCCACTAGGAGGGTGCCCCCTAGTGGCCGGTTTTAAAACGTTAAATTCACCCTCAAAATGAAAAAATAAATAATGAAAATATATTACTGATATGTTGTAGTACATAAGTACTACAACATATCAAAAAATAAAGTTGGTGACAGTGCCCATTTAAACAATAAAAACATAATTTAAATAATCAGATGATTAAGAAAACCTCACTCATCCAGTGCATAAAAATGTGCAGGTGTATGTTGGTGCTTGCTGCAGAAATGACAATTCACATCTTCCCTGTCTGTTGCAGATTGTCCACACTAATGCCATGGATTGTATAGAAATAGATGACATGAATAATCTGCAGGAAGGAGAGAGACAGTTAGACTAGATAGATATATTTAAAAAAAATTAAGTTTGTAGTAGCCATGGTCATTTTATGTTAAGATGTAGAATGTGGGCTAGATGAAATGCGTCTCAACATGAAACAACCATTGCTACCACACGCTACATGCCATATGTCATAGCCTGCATTTGTCTGTGACTACTTTATGGATTAAACAAACCATATTTTACCAGCATATGGAGTGCTGCATTCTTCTATTTTTTCTAAATATAAGATAAATAGATAAATTCTATAGGCAGATAGAAATTCATGATGAACAGAGACAGACAATAGATAGATAGATAGATACAGGGGGATACCTAGAGCATTTGGCACCCGGAGTGGAGGGCAGGTAGCCAGGTATGTAGGTGGGTCACCGTTTCCCCAACCATGGTGCCTCTAGCTGTTGTGAAACTACAGCTCCAGGCATTTTTACCCAAATATCCTTGGTAAAATGAGGGTGCGTGTGTGTGCGCATGTGTATACCTCGATACACTGTTTCTGACCCCGCAGAAGCCCCCAGGAAAGGCAGGGGGAGAGAGGCCATCGCTGCCCGCTTCTCTCCCCCTGCCTTTCCTGGGGTCTAGAGCCCTGCTGCTGCCGCTTCTCTCCCCCTGGCTATCAGCACCGCTGCCCCTTCTCTCCCCCTGGCTATCGGCGCCGCTGTCCCATTGCCGGCGCCGCTGCCCCGTTGCCTCCCCCATCCCCCATAGCCACGACGCATTGGACGCCACACCGGAGGCCAGAAGCAGCACGGACCCGACCCCGGCAACAGGTAATTATACAACCGGGGATGGGGGAGGCAACGGGGCAGCGGCGCCGGCAATGGGTGCCGCTGCCCCTTTTCTCCCCCTGGCTATCGGCGCCGCTGCCCCATTGCTGGCGCTGCTTCTCTCCCCCTGGCTATCGGCGCCGGCAATGGGGCAGCGGCGCCGATAGCCAGGGGGAGAGAAGGGGCAGCGGCGCAGATAGCCAGGGGGAGAGAAGCGGCAGCAGCAGGGCTCTAGACCCCAGGACAGGCAGGGGCAGAGAAGCCGGCAGCGACGGCAGGTCTCTGCACCTGCAAAAGCCGCTGCAGTTCATTGATTTAAAGCTCCCGCTTTAAATCGTTGAACTGCAGCGGCTTATCGGCGTATAACATGCAGATAGACTTTAGGCAAAAAATTTTTGCCTAAAAAATGCGTGTTATATGCCGATAAATACGGTATATACTGAATATCAGTTGTTCTAAATGTGAATACTAGAAAGTGATATGGGGAAATAAATAAATACGCAAAATAAAAAAGGATCATAGGTAGATGCTAAAGGGAGATGTGACTAGATTTATATAGAGACCACAGATAGTCAAATCTATAAACAGTGTAGATATAAAATGTGACAAACACATAATGAAAACTACAGAATAGGGTCATCCAAATTATTATATGCATTTATTAAAGATATGATTACGTATAGGTATGTAGTATAGAACATGTAATATAAGGTAGGTGGCTCGAGACATCAACCGGAGTCCAAAAACTTCAAGAATCTATAAGAAAAAGAATAAAAAAGTATACGTACCAAGCAAAAATATAACCAAAATTTAAAACATGGTTAACTCTACAATGGTGTTACTATGCACAATAAATAGCGGGGTAACGGTAAATTCCACATTCATCCCCCTAGGCCGCAAGGTATCCAATGTATCCAATACAGTTCTCTCTTTTTCAATCTGCTAATCTGATCTCCCCCACGTATAGCATAGATAATTTTCCGTATGACCCGCCTCTGTAAAGTGTTTCGACACCGGTAGATCCATAAGTGTTTTACGTATGGAATACCAGTGCTGATTGAGGTGGGTGTGGAAATCCAACGTGGTCTCTCCTATATAAAGGAGATGACAAGTACAAGACAGCACATACACAACATGGTCTGATTTACAAGTCAGATAAAAGCAAATGGGGTACTCTTTCCCTGAGTTCGGATGACAAAATGCAGTACCTTTATTCCTACAGGGACAGTTGATACATGAGCGACACGGAAATGACCCCTTTTGCATCACTGTGATGTATTTTTGTTGTACCCCCAAGCCTGTAAAGACATTGGTTTTAACCAGCTTATCTCTCAGGCTGTTTTTTTTTTTTTTTTTGATAGGCCATTAAAGGTGGGTATTGAAACTCGGTCACCCCAGGATAACAGTGTTTCACCACAGACCAATGCTTACGAATGACTCTCGCAATTGCATTAGATTTGGGATTGTATGTGCTTACAAAGGCAACTCTCGAAGGTTTCTGTACAATATTGGTTGGCTGAATAAGTTTACTGCAATCAAGTTGGAAAGTTTGCTCTTAACTCTGTTGTAATAGTGGGGTAGGGTAGGCCCTGTTAGAAAAATTTGTAATCATCTGGTCCAGGACAGGTTCAATTCTCCCCTCCATCACCACTATACGTCGTGCCCGCATCATTTGGCTGGAGGGGAGAGACCTAATCATGGGCCACGGATGGCAGCTATTGAACTGTAAAACTGAGTTACTGTCTGTTGGTTTAACATAAAGATCGGTAGTGAGTCGGTCACCATCGATAATAACCAAAGTATCAAGAAACTGGATGGATGTAGAAGAAAAGGATAATGTAAACTTAATGTGTTGATCAACCTGATTCAGAAAAAGTAAAAACTCATGTAACTGTAGTTCTGTGCCTGTCCAGATGAGGAAGATGTCGTCTATGTAGCGCCACCACCCCAGCACTAGGCTGAAGTGGTGGCTGCCATAGACGTACATCTCCTCCAGGGCTGCCATGAACACATTGGCACTTGTAGGTGCCACATTCATGTCCATGGTGGTCCCTGACAACTGTAAATAAAAATCATCATTAAAGGAAAAATAATTATTAGTCAGTACAAGTTCGAGAAGGGAGAGAATAAACTGAGATTGTTCTGTGATAAAATCTTGAGAGATGGCTCTGTGTACTGCCTTCATCCCACCTTGATGGTGATGGAGATGTACAAAGATGTTACATCAAGTGAAGCTCGTATCGTATTATGAGGAACTCTGTTTGGTAGAATCTCTCTCAAAAAATCTGATATGTCACAAATAAACGACCGGGTAAATGTGTCAAGATCTGATCTAAAAAAATAGAAATCTGGCAATTTATGGATTCTCTCCCAGAGACAATAGGTTGTCCGGGAGGATCCACTACAGATTTGTGGATCTTGGGCAATAGGTAAGGAGTAGTGGCATGTGACACAATCAGATAATCAAACAAAGATCTATTGTTGATCCGTTTTTCAATCTCATGTCTAGGATCTTGTTTCAGTTTACAGTATGTAGCGGAAACACCGAGTTATCGGTTAACCTCCTTGAGATATTTCGAATGGTCCATGACCACAACTGCCCCGCCTTTATCGGCGGGCTTGATGATCAAGTTGTGGTCATGGACTAATTGATTAACCCCTTAAGGACACAGCCCTTTTTCACCTTAAGGACTGAGCCCTTTTTCGCAATTCTGACCACCGTCACTTTACGAATTAATAACGCAAAAACGCTTTTACCGAATATTCTGATTCTGAGATAGTTTTTTCGTGATATATTCTACTTTATTTTGGTGGTAAATTTTCGGCGTTACTTGCATCCTTTTTTGGTGAAAAATCCCCAAATTTCATGAAAATGTTGAAAATTTTGCATTTTTCTAACTTTGAAGCTCTCTACTTATAAGGAAAATGGATATTCACAATACATTTTATTTTTCTTCACAAATACAATATGTCCACTTTATGTTGGCATCATAAAATGGACATATTTTTAGATTATTTTAGAAAAATTAGAGGGCTTCAAAGTAGAGCAGCAATTTTCAAAAATTTCATGAAAATTGCTAAATCTGAAGGGACAGATGTTACATAACTACAATTCCCAGCATGCCTGGGCAGTCGAGGCATGCTGAGAGTTGAAGTTTGGCAACATATGGAGGGCGACCGTTTGGGCACCACTGTAACAGCCTTTGGCTGTCTGGGCATGCTGGGAGTTGCAGTTTAGCCTTCTTAGTGGTTGCCACAGTAAAGATCGTTTTACTTTCACTTTCAATTCCCCCCCACCGTCGATTCTCTACCTGATCCAGCAGGCTCCAGTGAAGATCCCGGGTCCCCAGGCATCTTCTCCTGCAGGTACGGCCTCCATCTTCTTCCCAGATCCCCTCGACATCCAGGGGCAAGCAGAACGGGGGGTTTCCATGGCAACCCCCTGTCCTGCGCTGCCATTGGTCAGAACTCCGTTCTGACTAATGGCAGGGGATAGGAGGAGATCGCAGCTCTGCGACTTCACTCCTATCCCTTAGGCTGATCGGGGCTGTTGCTGACAACTCCGATCAGCCTTATTTTCCGGGTGATCGGGTCACCAGAGACCCGATCAGCCCGGAATTGGAGAAAATCGCATGTCTGAATTGACATGTGATTTTCTCCGATCGCCAACATGGGGGGGGGGACTCAGGACCAGCGATGGGGACCAGATTTCCCACGGGCGTATGGATACGCCCTGTGTCCTTAAGGACTCGGAATGCAGGGCGCATCCATTTACGCCCTGTGTCCTGAAGAGGTTAAGGGCCAAACGTTGTGTCTTGGTTAAATTGCAAGGTGTAAATTTGTTATCCAAAAGACATAGCTTTTCAAGATCTTGTTTAACCAGGACGCAAAAAGTGTCAATGGCACAAGACTCGACCTGTGGGTTGAAGCTGCTAAGGACCCTGAGATCAAAGTCTGACGTGCAAAACCCACAGGGCGAGTCTGGTCAATTACAGTAGGTAAACCTTCAATGCACTTTTGATCAAAAAAACTTTTAAACGGATTTTCCTAAAAAATTGTAAACAATCAAGTTCCAATTGAAACCAATCTGGTCTCGAAGTGGGACAAAAGTTTAAGCCCTTAGCAAGCAACTCGAGTTGGTCAGTAGAGAGAGAAACAGAAGAGATATTTACCACTTCTTTCGCTGGTGGGTCTTTGGCTGTGGTGCCTTGGGTGTCCGTTGTGGTCTTGTTCTTGTAGAACCGCCTGTGGCGCCGACCTCCTCTTCGGGTGGGGTGTCGTTTGTATCGTAGCTGTTCCCTAAAAAATCCTGTGAAGTAGATGTGGGTGTAAAATCATTGTTAGACATGTCCTTTTGTCTTTTAGATGCATCAGAATTGTTGTCTCAGGTTTTCCTGGGAAATCTCCTTGAAGTAAAGGATGACTGTCCCCATGTATACACTCGACCATTATTGTAATCAGATGAATCTCGGAACCATTTGTGTTTCTTTGCTCCTTCCAAATCATGTTTAAGTTTCTCTAGATGAATAGTGTGTCGAGTGGTCATTTTAGTATAGTCCTCTTCTGGAAGCAGGGTCTTGAGGGTCCTCTCCGCATTGAAGATCTTATCACGTGTGGAGATAACATCTTTTTTTAACATATTGAGTAATATCAAGTCTAGAGAAAAACAGTTAGATAAAAGTTCATATTTGTTCCGGTATTCCATGTTGTTCATATATGCATTGTCCCGTAGCGGGAACCGTATTCCGCATGGGACTCGCTGAGCTTTGTAATACTCACTTAACGTTGACAGATGAAGATTCAAAGCAAGTAGCCATTTTGTTTTGTTTTCATTTTGCCGCTGAACATCAAATGTGGTAGGCATATGCAGGAACGAAACATCGCCATCTACAGCACCTAGGATGCAGCTAATGTCCACCTCAGAGAAAACAGGTTCACGGGTGTTAGAAACAGAAGGTATATCCATGTTTGAAGGCAATAGTAAGTCAAAGGGTGCTTGACTCCAAGATTGATAAATCCAAACAGCACGAGGGGAGGGCCTGTGAACTGCCCCCATTGCCTGATGATGACGACGACTGGCCGGCCACCCCTCCGGGGGATTCTTCGGGGACATCAAAAGCAACATCACCGGTGAGACTGTCCCCTCACCACCGGACATGGGGATCGGACATGGGCCGAGATCCCGACGGAGGAGTCTTCTGTGAGTACCCTGGCGGAAGCCGCATTTTCATCCTCCTCCAGCCCAGAGCCAGAAGTACCCCTGTCCCAATTAACCCTGCCGAGTGCACAACCGCGCTCACCCCCTCTGCCTAAGTGGGTGTTTGGGGATGAACCGGAACTCATCCAGTTTATGCACGAGACTATCCTCCCTCAGCCCAGGAAGCCACTCTCACCGGTCCCTACAGCGCAAAGGGAGAGGGCCCGCAGGGAGGCCGAAATGGCTAAGCTTATGGAACAGCTTAAAGCTTGACATAGGCACTCTATGCTCCTAAGTCTGTTCATCTCCCATATGAAGAAAGGGTTCACCAGCAGCAAAATATCAAAGATCTGGAGGCCCTCTACATCCGCATGTGGGACCACCCCCAAGAGGGGGAAACACTGTTAGAGCGCCGCTGCGCTACGGTGGCCAAATTTGACAAGGCCTGGGGATATGGTACGCTCCTTGATTGCAAGACAGGGAGTACCATTATGGTGAACAGAAGGGCCGTCCAAAGGGAGTATCTTCACAAAAAATACCACTCCCTGGAAGTTGGAGAAATAGTGGAATATACACCGATCCAGAGTCTAAGGGGTGAGTGGGCTGCAGCGGTCACGAGGCCAAAGAACCCCACGCAGATCCCCTTCAAGTATTTCCCCTCCGATGATTGGGAGGCGGATCCACATGGACTGAGGACGAAGAGGTCCATCCCTATTGCCTCCAACGAAAGACATTTCCTCCCACAACAACCGGATGTCTCCATGCCTTGTAATGTTCCCAGGCCTACTACTACTGAAGAGGTTTGGCCTAAACTGCGGGCACCAACCACTGTGCCTAGTCCCACTCCATGCCCGGAGGTTTGGCCTACCCACCAGGCACCTACAAAAGTGCCGCGACCTACTCCTACTGAGGAGGTTTGGCCGGATCAACCGGCACCAACGAGAACAGCGGCCATTAATTTTTCGGTCAACGTATCTGAGTCTACCCTGACCAATGTTTCTTGTGACACCATCATCAACCCTGTCAAGGGGTCCTCATCCCATCCTCAGCCCCAGAGGCACAGGAGTGTCACCAAGAGAGGAGGGTTATCAGGAAGGGGTTTATGTAAAGTCTGCCTTAATGTTTTTTGTTTTTTTTTTGTTCACCTCTGTCTTGATAGACTTGTGCAACGTTGAAAAAAGTGTCCAGCAGGACTATGCTACGACAGTTCCAGTTATGTAACGCAACCACCAAGCTTGTGCCTGGTCTATGGTCAAGAGACTCCTAGTCCTTAGGAGATTCGAAAGTGTGTGCCCGGCTAAATGTGGCAGCCGTGTTATATTGGACTCCTAGCACAGGTGGACTGCTGATCCTAAAAATAACCCAAAAATAATATATTATCTTCTTACGTTGCTCATTTGTACTTCTATCAGGTGAATGCACCTGGAAATTGTTGTACTTGCTAATAAATGTATGGTAAAAGGTTAAATCAATGTAATTGGTTTTTGTGCAGAGATTTCAAACTCTGTACACCAAATGTTAAGGGTGTTATAGTAGCTGTATATAGGTGGCTCTCCCGGCTCCTCTGGGAGTAACCCTCATGTCACCCCTCGCTAACACCTTAAAGAAAAACTACCTCTCAGATACCAAGACTGACTTTCTAATAGTTTCATGTACACATAGTACATATCATAACCTCTCTAATGTACTTAACTCATACTCATTTCAGTACAAAAAACAAATATCTCACAATTAAGAAACTCAACACAAAAGCTTTAGGGACTGTAACATGTCATTACTCAGTTCCATACCACTGTTTGTGCACTAACTTGTTTCTCTGTTCTTTTCTGCGTGTAAATACGTATTCAGTAAGGTAACCCATGTCAGAGTTATAGAGAAAGAGTTCTAGGGATAAGTGCGTGTAGCCAATAGACCCTAGTAGCTAGGTATTGGTCAGACAACCTCAGGCAAGCCAGTACATCACAGTGTACGTAACAGGTACCACTATGTGGTATAAAACAAAATGTAAAGTGAGATTTCTAAAGTCTTAGTATGTAGTAACTCTCAGCTTAGCATACATACTTCTAGCAGTTTAGTCAAGTCAAGTCAAAAATAAAAAGTAAATAAATGCTAGGATGTATTTCATGTATAATAATGTCATCCTGTTCGTGAATTCATGGACAATACAATCTTGTTAGTGAGTTTACTAGTATCTCATGCTTTGTACATTTAAGTAATGTAATATAATTGTCACGATTCGGCAGGCTGGAGGTGGATCCTCTGTGCCAGAGAGGGATTGGCGTGGACCGTGTCAGTGGACCGGTTCTAAGTTGCTACTGGTATTCACCAGAGCCCGCCGCAAAGCGGGATGGTCTTGCAGCGGCGGTAGCAACCAGGTCGTATCCACTGGCAACGGCTCAACCTCTCTGACTGCTGAGATAAGCGCGGTACAAGGGAGTAGACAAGAGCAAGGTCAGACGTAGCAGAAGGTCGGGACAGGCGGCAAGGTTCGTAGTCAATGGTGGAATAGCAGGAGGTCTGGAACACAGTATGGGTAACACAGTAAAGCTTTCTCAAGGCACAAGGCAACAAGATCCGGCAAGGAAGTGCAGGGGAAGTGAGGTATAAGTAGGGCAAGGAACAGGTGCAAGCTAATCAGGGTGATTGGGCCAGGCACCATCATTGGTGCACTGGCCCTTTAAATCTCAGAGCGCTGGCGCGCGCGCCCTAGAGAGCGGAGCCGCGCGCGCCAGAGCATGACAGCCGGGGACCGGGACAGGTAAGTGACCTGGGATGCGATTCGCGGGCGGGCCCGTCCCGCTATGCGAATCGCATCCCCGCCGGCCATGTCAGTGCAGCGCTCCCGGTCAGCGGGTCTGACCGGGGCGCTGCAGGGAGAGAAACGCCGCGAGCGCTTCGGGGAGGAGCAGGGACCCGGAGCGCTCGGCGTAACAGTACCCCCCCCCCTTAGGTCTCCCCCTCTTTTTGTCGGGATGTCGCTCCACAGAGGACGAGGACATCGGGAGCGATTGTAGAGTCTCCTTCTGGGGGACAGTGAAGTCCTGGGTATAAACATGAATGGCAGACCGGTCAGAAGGAGTGGGAATGGGGAGGGGGGGCAGAGGGTGAGGCTTGGCACGGGGCAGAGTGTCACCAGGACGGGGACTATGAGGGGGCACGGCACAGTCCTGACAGGCCTTGGGGAGACCAGGCACAGGAGGAGACACTGAGGACCGACAGACGGGGCTGGGAGCAGACGTGAGGCACTCCTTGCGGCAAGCAGGACCCCAATTCTTGATCTCCCCGGTGGTCCAGTCAAGGGTGGGAGAATGGTGCTGGAGCCATGGCAGACCGAGGAGGATTTCAGAGGTACAGCCGGGCAAAACCAAAAATTCAATTTCCTCGAGATGCGGTCCAATGTTCATAAGCTGGGGCACTGTGCGATAACGCACAATGCAGTGCAGCTTGACCCCGTTGACCGAAGAAATATGGAGCGGCTTGATGAGACGGGTCACCGGGATGCAGTACGTATCAAGCAAAGAGGCCAGAATAAAATTTCCAGAAGAACCAGAGTCCAAGACAGCCACAGCAGAGAAGGAGGAGTTGGCAGAAGGAGAAATCCGTACGGGCACAGAGAGAGATGGAGAAGCAGACTCCGTACCCAGAGACGCCAGGCCCACATGAGCAGGTTGCGTGCGTGCATTTTCCAGACGTGGAGGACGAATAGGGCAATTCACCAAGAAATGTTCGGTACTAGCGCAGTACAGACATAGATTTTTATCCCTACGGCGAGACCTCTCTTCAATAGTCAGGCGAGACCGATCTACTTGCATAGGCTCCTCGGCGGGAGGCACAGGGGTAGATTGCAAGGGATACCGAGAGAGAGGTGCCCAGGGATTAAGGTCTTTTTCCTGGCGGAGTTCCTGGTGTCTTTCCGAAAAACGCATGTCAATGCGGGTGGCCAAATGGATAAGTTCATGCAGGTTGGCAGGAATCTCTCGTGCGGCCAGCACATCTTTGATGTTACTGGATAGGCCTTTTTTAAAGGTCGCGCAGAGAGCCTCGTTGTTCCAAGATAATTCGGAAGCGAGAGTACGAAATCGGATGGCGTACTCGCCTACTGAAGAAGTACCCTGGACCAGGTTCAGCAGGGCAGTCTCGGCAGAAGAAGCTCGGGCTGGTTCCTTGAAGACACTGCGAACCTCAGAGAAGGAGTGTACAGAGGTGGTGACAGGGTCATCGCAGTCCCAGAGCGGTGTGGCCGAAGACAAAGCCTTCCCAGACAGGAGACTGACCACGAAAGCCACCTTCGACCGTTCTGTAGGAAATTGGTCCGACAACATCTCCAAATGAAGGGAACATTGTGACAGAAAACCACGGCAGAGGTTAGGAGCGGCCACTCGCTGCGGAGGAGGTGCAGGAGCTGTTGGAGGAGATGGTAGCTGCTGTTGCAGTTGCTGTAGCTGCAACTGAAGTTGCTGTACCATGGTGGACACTTCCGACAGCTGGTGACTTAGATGGGCGATCTGTCGGGATTGCTGGGCGACCACCGTGGTGAGGTCAGAGACAACTGGCAGAGGAACCTCAGCGGGATCCATGGCCGGATCTACTGTCACGATTCGGCAGGCTGGAGGTGGATCCTCTGTGCCAGAGAGGGATTGGCGTGGACCGTGTCAGTGGACCGGTTCTAAGTTGCTACTGGTATTCACCAGAGCCCGCCGCAAAGCGGGATGGTCTTGCAGCGGTGGTAGCAACCAGGTCGTATCCACTGGCAACGGCTCAACCTCTCTGACTGCTGAGATAAGCGCGGTACAAGGGAGTAGACAAGAGCAAGGTCAGACGTAGCAGAAGGTCGGGACAGGCGGCAAGGTTCGTAGTCAATGGTGGAATAGCAGGAGGTCTGGAACACAATATGGGTAACACAGTAAAGCTTTCTCAAGGCACAAGGCAACAAGATCCGGCAAGGAAGTGCAGGGGAAGTGAGGTATAAGTAGGGCAAGGAACAGGTGCAAGCTAATCAGGGTGATTGGGCCAGGCACCATCATTGGTGCACTGGCCCTTTAAATCTCAGAGCGCTGGCGCGCGTGCGCCCTAGAGAGCGGAGCCGCGCGCGCCAGAGCATGACAGCCGGGGACCGGGACAGGTAAGTGACCTGGAATGCGATTCGCGGGCGGGCGCGTCCCGCTATGCGAATCGCATCCCCGCCGGCCATGTCAGTGCAGCGCTCCCGGTCAGCGGGTCTGACCGGGGCGCTGCAGGGAGAGAAACGCCGCGAGCGCTTCGGGGAGGAGCAGGGACCCGGAGCGCTCGGCGTAACAATAATCTTGTTAGTATAAATATATAAAAAAAAATACATATAATAATATTTTATTTAGAGCTTGCAAGGACATTTCTCATAAGCAAGGACTCTTTTGTTATGTGTTAAATACAGCCTGACTAAAAGGACATTTCAAATTATGCCCAGGACGGTCTAAGAACTCTCAGTACTTCGTCCCTCTGCCTCAGGGTGACAGTCGTCGAGGTCGACTCATTTCAAGTACGGGGGTTTGTGGTGTCCCGGTACCGTACGTGTACTGTACCTTGTGTGGTAAGTCCACAAAGTCAGAGTTTCTCCGTACTGATAGGAGTCTCTTAGTGGGATAACCCCTAGTCGCCTCTTCCTTCTTTGATTATATGTATATTTCGTATATTGTATAGTGTAAATATTCCTTCCAGGACCTTAGGTCACATGATTAATGATTATATTGTTCTGCTAAGGTTAAGGACCTTCCAGGTCAGGTGCTCATGTCACGTGACGTACCACAATGCTTTGTAATAGGACTGACAGGTTTGGGGGTCCAATAAGCTTTGAGCCTGCCCCTTGCCATATAAGGGCACTGTATCCAATGATCGCTCTCTTTCCCCCGGGATATGACAGCGAGCGGAGCTTTGTGCAACCCTACAAGATAAATCTAGGCCTTAAGCCTGCTAACTTCAGCTGAATACAAAACCGTGAGTTCAATCTAACTCAGTCCTAATTCTACGTGACTACTGAACCTAAATCAAACCCCTAAATTCAGTGGAACAGCGTAATCAAGCATCAAAGCTTATTCACTAAAAGGTCCCAACCAAACCAATGAGGAGCCTAAAAGTCAGGTCCTCTGTAAAGACTGTTACTACGTTTAACCTGCATAAAATCTGCAGTAAAGTTATCTTCAGTTTACTTAAATTCCGGTTGTGGACAATCCTTTATTTCTCCCTATCGTTCCTGGGACGAGTGGCGGTAGGATATATATACGTGAGGAGAACCCGCACCCTGGTGTCACGACAGTTAAGGGTTAATCCAACACCCTTTCATGACTGCACAGCTACACCACCTATACCCTACACCCCTAAGCTACCACAGTATGATG